>NW_015164685.1:87532-127825 GCF_001447785.1 Gekko japonicus
TGTCACCTTGCTTATTTAATATATATGCAGAGTACATCATGCGAAATGCTGGCCTGGATGAATCACAAGCGGGAATTAAGATTGCTGGGGGAAAGATCAACAACCTCAGATATGCAGATGATACCACTCTAATGGCTGAAAGTGAAGAGGACCTAAAGAGCCTCTTGCTCAGAGTAAAAGAGGAGAGCGCAAAAGTGGGCTTGAAGCTCAACATCAAAAAAACTAAGATCATGGCATCCAGCCCCATCACTCCTTGGCAAATAGAAGGGGAAGTCGTGGAAGTAGTGACAGACTTCACGTTCCTGGGATCCCAGATCACCGCAGACTGTGACTGCAGCCATGAAATTAAAAGACGCCTGCTCCTTGGGAGGAAAGCGATGGCGAACCTAAACAGCATGATAAAAAGTAGAGACATCACCCTGCCAACAAAAGTCCGCATGGTCAAAGCAATGGTATTCCCAGTAGTCATGTATGGCTACGAGAGTTGGACTATAAGGAAGACTGAGCGCCGAAGAATAGATTCTTTTGAACTATGGTGCTGGAAAAGACTCCTGAGAGTCCCTTGGACTGCAAGAAGATCAAATCAGTCAATTCTAAAAGAAATCAACCCTGACTGTTCCCTGGAAGGCCAGATAATGAAACTGAAGCTCAAATACTTTGGCCACCCAATGAGAAGGAAGCACTCACTGGAGAAGACCCTGATGCTGGGAAAGATTGAAGGTCAAAGAAGACGAGGACAGCAAAGGATGAGATGGTTAGACAGTGTCATAGATGCAACGAACATGAAGTTGAGCAAACTTCAGAGGACGGCGGACGACAGGAAGGCCTGGCGTGATCTGGTCCATGGAGTCGCGAAGAGTCGGACTCGACTGTGCGACTGAACAACATCTAACTTCCTCCGCCTTTTAAATCTAACTTAATTTGGACTACATAACAATACAATAAATTAGCAGAAATATTTGAAATAACATTCCATTGAAATCTTGGCACTCCACTTAATTACATCAATTGAGTGACTCTTGGAAGAAAGGTTTGCCAAACTCTATTCAACTGAGATAGATCTTTCCTTCTTATTTAAGAATGTCAATTTGAGTGCCCATTAGTTTGTAACTTTTATCAAAATATTTCATGTTTCTGTCAGGCTGCTGCTGAAAATGGTGTGTGAATAAATAAAGCCATAAATAAAACCAAGTGAGAATCCCTTGGTGCTTTTTGACAATGTTAACAGTACAATCTGGTGTTTTAAATATTGCCACCAGCTGTGTAACAGGTGACCTACGAATCCATTCAATATGTGCAAGAAAGGGGAAATTAGGTAGGACGTGCAGGGCACCCTGCCAGACTTTTAAAGAAACTCTAACAATTCATTTCATTCACATAATTTGATTGCAATGTTTTGACTGCTATTTGATCCAAGATGAAATGGCACAGTTTCACAAATCCATGTTAAAAATCAAAACAATTTGTCTGGGACCCTCCCACTGCAAAGGAACCCCGGAGTGGGCACTGAATGTATTCTTTGAGAGATCCACGGGCAATTCTTTTAGCCTACCTTCTTGCTTAAAGAGACGAGCACACACCAACTCTTTCCTAGTGCGCCCTCGCAGAGGAGTCTTGGGGGTCTCCTGGCACCTACGAAGAGGAGAGAGGGCTAAATCGCCACTCTTCGCTGGAGACTTGGCGGCTGACTGTTCACTGAAGAGCAAACGTCGTCCCTTGGGAGAGGCAGGCAACAAGCTGTTCTCTTTCTTGCTTTGCTTGGTCGGGGAGCAAGACAGCACCTGGGTCACATTGCAGAGGTTGTCATCCCCTGTGGAAAGCAAAAGGTTTAGAAGACAACTGCAATGGAGGATGCTAATGAATGCCTAGAATCCAGGACCCGTCAGAAGGCTGGCTGCCTTCCAGTCTACACAGAATCCATTTATTTTAATCATTTTACAGCCCACCTGTCTCACTGAGATTCTATGAGGAAAATACAACAAACACTATGACATGAATGCCTAGAACATTTAGTAAAGATTATGTTGTATAATGAATCAAACTTTACAAAATTAAAAGGAAAAGTTCATCATACTCTCAAAATTACAAGGAAAGTCCATCATACTCAATGAGCACCCGGATATAAACGCATTTCATCCCAATCTTCCTCAGGAGTAATCCTATTGTATAGGAAGGTATCAGCCTCTTGATACAGTTCAATGTCTGTTAGGAGCAAACCAATGCTTAACTTCTTTATTTTCTGTACTTTATCCTAGAAAAAATCCATGGATTTAATCTTTACTTGTAATTTTGTAAAGTTTGATTCATTATACAACATAATCTTTAATAAATGTTCTAGGCATTCATGTCAGTGTGTTTTCCTCATGGATACCTGTGACCCCCTCTTGGTTTTCACTGAGATCCTAGGCAGGTTACATGCTCTAAAGCAAAGCAATCAAACAGCATGATATATCTATTAAACAGTGCAGCAGGAGTAGAATTTCAAAAAATAAGATGCATAAAAACATCAAACATGGTATGTTCAACAATGCTGAGAATGAAACTACAGAGTTATAGCACAACGCAGTAAGAGCAGTGCAATACATAAGATACTACATACCACAAAAAAGACCACAGCCGTGGTCTGTTTATAAAAACATCTATTTCTAACTGAGAAGACTGATTTCTGAAGCTTTCCCCCCTTTTTTAAAAACAAGCTTCCATCACTGATGATCATTTACAAAAAGTACAATCAGTGTTCACTGAACGCTCTGCGTCACCCCTTCTTTCTATACCTTGTATCGTGCATTCACAAATGGAACAGTTTCACTAAGCTAACCACTTGAGAAGTAGATTTAGGAGGGTAGCCGTGATGGTCTGAAGCAGCAGAACAATGTTTGAATCCAGCAGCACCTTTAAGACCAACAACGTTTTATTTAAGGTATAACCTTTTGTGTACACACATCCTTCCAAATTTGGACAGGTCATGGCTGAATTACCAGCAGGGAGTTGTTCCTGTTGGCAACAGAAGATAAGACTCACAATAATGGGTTTGAATTATGGGCAGGAAGGTACCAGCCAGAAATTAGGAAACTTTTTTTTTTACAGTAAGAGCAGTTCAGCTGTGGAATTGGCTGCCTAGGGAAATAGGGACCTCCCCCTCACTGGCAGTCTCTCAAGCAGTAGCTGGACGAACACTTTTCAGGGATGCTCTAGGCTGATCCTGCACTGAGCAAGGGGTCAGACTACTACATAGGCTGTCTGGCCCCTTCCAACTCTATTACTCTATCACGAAAGGTATTTCTCGGCTTCCAGAGCCTGGTGCAAATTCTCTCAACACCATTGTTTAGCAAAGCTCCATTACTCTTTTAACATTGTGCTGTGTCACTTGAGGTGTGAGAGGACAACAGCTTACCTAGGCGCTTGCGAGGGCTGAGAGGCAAGACCTGTTTCTGGGAGGAGTGTGGTGAAGCAGCCGGCGTTGTTGGGTCCAGCTTTGAAGCTCTTTCATTCTCTTGCTGTTTATGTGGTGTTCTTATGGATTTCCGCTTTGGAAAGTTGATGGTGTTCTGGCTTTGGCATCGGGACTGAGACCTGGTAGTCCGCATTATAGAATCTGGTACCCAAACAAGCAGACAAAAGATTAGTGGACAAGTTACAACTCATCACTGTAACTGCCCTGCCTCCCACAATCACCTTGTTTCTATGTCTGTCTGTAGTAGCAGAAAAGAGCAGGAGTCCAGTAGCACCCTGAAGACTAAATATACCAATCTGAAGAAGTGACCAGTGTGACTCATGAAAGCTCATACCCTGCCACAGATTTTGTTAGTTTTTAAACTGGGTGTGAGAATCAGTGTTCATGAAAAATGTTTTCCTCCTTCTCATTCAGCAAGCAATGCTTGAAATTTTACAGGGGAGTCAAGGGCAAAAGATCCAGATAGGCTTGATGCTCTATTTACCACAAACTCCTTTCCCTTCCACAACAGGGTGAGGCTGTGAGGTTGGTGGGGGTGGGGGTTAACTCATAAGAACATAGGAAGAGCCCTACAGGATCAGACCAGTGGTCCATCTAGTTCAGCATCCTGTCTCATGCAGAAGCCAACCTGTTAGTAGTTCCATCAAGCTATCAACTCCCAAATAAAACCTGCATGCATAGATGCACCACTGATGAACCAAGCACAAACTCTTTAGCATTCATTTTCTTTGCTCACAACACCTCTATACTTCCTTTCTGCACTTGCCAAATGTTGCCATGTTTAAGCAATATCAGAAGACTCACAACCTCTCAACATACATCTGTCTGTGGGAACACTAAGACAAGATTACACTGTGGATATTAAGGAAGTCAATAATTAAGTCTACCCAGCAGTTACTGTTATGACTGCCTTTCTGCAACTGGCTAAAGCATCTTGGTCACCATTTTGTTTCCAAACACAACCAGAGATTACACATACTGCTCTTAGCTCTGGAATAAGAGAAACCCAAACTGACAAATATAGGACTAAGTTACAGCTGTTGCAGAATAAACAAATTCATTCACTGCCTTGAGCTCCTAGAACAAGGTTTAGATACCACCATGATGCAACAAAAAAGTGTTAGAAGGGGAACAACCGTCACTAAACCAAATTCTGTCAATTTACAAGAGGCTATTGTAAAATCAAACCTTATGAGGTGTTCATTTCTTCTCTATTTAACTCATCCAGAGTTACCAGATGTCCTCTTTTTAGAGGGCACGTCCTCTTTTTTTGGTGTCCGTCCTCTTCAGGGCTTTTTAAAACCCTGATGAAAATGTCTTCTTTTTGGGTGGGTAGGTTAAGAATATTCCTAGTTCATAGCAATTATCGTAGTTTAAATAAGAAGGGGGTATCTAAAACGAGATTTGTCACAGGGCGCACGTGTTTGCAGTAGTCAGTCAGGAAATATGACCTCTTTCTTGCTTTTCAAAGTATGGCAACCCTGACTCATTTATACCCCAACTTTCACGTCGATGTCTCCTTGCCTGTTTTTTCCTCACGAAAACTCTGTGAGGTAGGCTAAGCGTGGACTGGCCCAAGGTCGCCCAGCGAGATCCCATATCAGGAGTAGGGATTCGAACCCGGGTCCTAGCCCAACACTCTTAACCATTAGCTTGGCTCTTTCCCTCCATGCAACTGGCCTTTTACCCCCACGAGCCTCCACATCCCTACAGCAGCCCTACTCCCATGTCGCACCCACATGTCGCACAGAAACACCACAGAGCGCAACTCTCTTACCTACCTCCACTCGTTCCCGCGCTGTCTGGAACCGCAGCACTCCAACCCCAACCGCGCTACCAACTCCGGCCTGCCCATTGGCTCCCGTTCCCTCCTTCGAGCCAATCACGGCCTCCGCCCTCTGCGGCCCCGCCCATTGGCTTTCGCCGGCTTCTTCCAGCCAATCCCCGCCTCTGCCCACTCATTAGCTCGTCAAAGCATCCGCCCGCGCGCGCGCTAGGCTCTACAGACCCGCCCATCGTTTCCCGCCCGCGCCTCTTCCTCGCAACCAATCAGCGCTCTTTGCGTCGCGCGCGAACCCTTGCGTGGCCCGCCTCCCTGCCCTTCTCTGGCGCCGCGGTCTTGACCTTCAGCCAATCGGGACTTTCTTCTGATTTGGTCCCGCCCGGAAGGAGGACTTCCGTTGTCTTTCCCGGGAGACTTCTTGTTGCTCGCGTCGTGCGAATCGACGCGGAACTGGGCGGTTCCAACGGGTTTGCTGTGGGCCCACTGAGGACCGCCCTTCCGCCGCCTACCTGCCCGAGCCGCCCGGCGCCTTCTTCCCCGCCGCCCGCCTGCAAGGGAGCACCAGGTGAGTCGCACTCTGGAGGGAATGAGATTGAGTGTACGGATGACCGAAAGTAGTGGGGTTGAATGGATGGGGGGGACGGGATGATGGAGACCAATGCTTCCTCTAAGCTGTGAGCAAAAATTCTACTTTGTGAGCCGCTGGCATTAAAGTTGCAAGCCAGTGATTTGGCTGCCGTATAAATTAGTTTGCTCTGGAGCCCTCCTTTCCGAACGAAGATTCTCGGTGGAAATTCAGTAAAAATCCACAGCTAAAAGACTGTGAGCTGGCTCACACGAACTCAGTTTAGAGGGGGAAAACCCCCCCCCCCCTTTGGGGTGGCCCATCGCCTAGGAGGTGGCGAGGGAAAATGCGCCCCCTCAGCCATTGGGCCGCCAGCTGCCGCTCAGGACTCCTGGCGTCCCATTAGCTGGGGGTGGGGAGGGATGCTGCTGCCCCGGCCCTCGGGAACTGGGGCACTACCCCCTATATATGGGGGGTAGTGACTGGGGACGGGTCCGAGTGGCAGCGGAGGCGGCACCGGGTTGGCGAGGAGAGAAGGGGGGGATTGCCGCGTCGCGCTTCCCTGTGCCGCCGCGCCCTGGTCCAGGGACGCCGCGGGAACTTCTGCGGGGGGGGGGGCTCTGCCGGGGTTCCCGGTGCTGTCCCCGACCTCGCGGCCCTGCCGGCATACCCCGCCTCACCTCGGGGTGGGGGAAAGGCCACGCCGCGCTTCCCAGGGCCCCCGCGGGCATTTCTTCGGGGAGGCCGTTTGGCTTCTGCCAGCCTTCGTTCCGCCGCCCTCCCTGGCCTGTGGGTGTGCCCCCCATCCGCAATTTCCAAAGGAGAGAAGGCATTTAAAAGAAACACGGTCCCTTAAAATGCTACAACATTGGCATTCAATTGTGCTTCTTCCTTCCCCTTTCCTGGAGGCTCCTGGAAAGTCCACCACTGGCATGTCAGCCTGGGGGGGGGGGCGCTTTGGTGTTTGGCTGCTGTGAACAGGGTCACTTCTAAAGTGACTTGGAACAAATGTAATAATTCATAATTCTCTTCCCTGGGGGAAGATGGGAACGGTAGGCAAAGATTAGGAGAGGAAACAAAAAAAGATGGGAGGGCAGGGGGAGAGACCACACCAGAGAATCTCCATCTAACTATATGGCATTTCTCCCTACCTTACCTATGTGCCCCTTGCTGGCAAGGATGAAGGGGGGGGTAGCAAAGCCAGGCTCACAAGCTGGCAGGTTTGTTCGTGGGGTGTTTAGTGGTTCCGTGCATGGGGGTTGGGCAGGGCAGTTTGGCAGCGTAATTGGCTGGGTCTTAATGCCCCACTAGCAATGCTCCCTCTAAGTCATGGAGTCTTGTGAGCAAAAATGCTACTTTGTGAGCTACTGACATTCAAGTTGTGAGCTAACAATTTGGCTGCTGCATAAATTAGTTTGCTCTAGAACCATCCTTCCTAAGCTAAGACAAAAATATGTGAGCTGGAGGCTAAGAAGCTGAGCTCACTCACACCAACTCAGCTTAGAGGGAACACTGCCCACTAGTGTCTTGCAATGTAAATGCATGCGCAGCTGTTCACCTGGAAGCCTTACAGACACTTTCCCTTCTTTGTAGCCCCCCAGGGACCAGGAGCATGTCAAGGCGGAAAGCAGGCGTTCAACAGCTTGGTGGGTGCACGAAGAAAAAACGTAATACCTTCAATACTGAATGGTTGACAGAGTTTTCTGTTGAAACGCCAATGCCACACATGAATGAATGTACGAGAGTGCAACTAAAAGAGATTTTTGAATATCGTGACACAGATGACGCAATAGTCTGTAAAATATGTCTCAAAGCAGAAGTTGATGGGAATTGGAGCACCAGAAATAAATGGGGTGAGTGGAAAATAGATTACTTTAAGCGTCACGTGAATCAGAAATGCCACTTGGATGCAGTAAGAAAGCTTCGAAATCAGGGCTGTGGATCTTTACTGAATTTCTTCCGAGAAACCCCTGAAGATCAGAACAGCAGAACTGAATATGTGAACCAAGACGGGTCAAACCCAGAAGAGTGCAAGACATTAATTGAGAACGTGCTACTTGCAGTTCAGATGAATGAATCTATGCTGTCTGTGCAGGAAATTCATGACCACGTGGCAAAATATGCTAAAATTCCTGCTAACTATAGAAGCATAAAGCATGCCTTCGAATTCGTTGAATGCATAAGTGCTGTTGTCAAAAGTGAAGTTTTAAGCGAAATCCGGGAATCTCCTTTCCATACCCTCATAATTGATGAGAGCACCGACATCACTGTGTCAAAGATGCTTATCATGTACATCAAATTCAGAAGAACTGGCGGTGATCTACATAAAACTGTTTTTGCTGGCATTGTAAAATTGGCTGCTTGCAATAGTGCTGCAATAGTTGATTCTATAAGGGAGTTTTATAACAAGAATCACTTGGACATGAATCGCATGGTCATGTTTACGTCAGATGGTGCTTCTGTCATGCTTGGAAAGCAGAATGGTGTTGCTGCAATTCTGCGTGAATCAATTCCCCATCTGCTAGAGCAGCACTGTGTAGTTCATCAAGAAGATTTAGGAGTAGATGACGCATGGCAAACAATCCCATTCATTAAGGAGGTTGAAACTCTAATATGCACTGTTTATACCCTCTTTGGTCGATGGAGTGAACAAAAAGCCAAACTGGAAGAAATTGTCAGTGTAGCAGACAGAGATGTTGTTTCATTTAGGCCACTGGACGAAGTAAGGTGGCTTTCTCGACACTTCGCTGTAAGTGCTTTGGTTAAGAATTGGGACGTTTTAATTGAATATTGCAAAGAACAAGTCGAAGAAGATAATGACCCAGTACACAAATACTGCCTTGAAAGGTTAAGTAATCCACAATACAAGGTGGCATTATTTATCCTTTGCGATGTTCTCGGTGATTTAGCAGAACTTTGCAAAATTCTTCAGAAGAGCTCTTTGACCACTGTGGAAGTATTTCAGTTCACCAAAGCCAAAATCAGGAAAATTAGATCTCAGTATCTGGGAGAGAAAGTCCATTTCAGTGAAACGGTACAAGATCTAATTTCATCTTACAATTCTACCGGACATATTGATGCTGTCCTCCATTTCATTAGACAAACTTGTGACCACATGGACAAAAGATTTCCAGAGAATGAATTACAGGATTGGTGTGTATTTGAAAAAGACTGTTTGTCAAACTCCTCCAGCTTTGGCAATCGAGAGCTTTCAAGATTAGCCAAGCGTTACAGCGTTTTGTTCCAGAAAGATGAACAATCATATGATAAGGAACTTCACAAAGAGTATTCAGACTTCATATTAATGGTTGCAAAGAAGCTAAAAGCTGGAGATGTGAAAACCTTCCAGGACATACTGACATTTACACGACAACAAGAACGATTCAGTGCACTAAATCTTCTTCTAGAGGTTTGTGGAACTTTCCAAGCCTCAAGTGTTGATTGTGAGAGAGGTTTTAGCTTGACGAACGCCATCAGAACTGAGATTCGAGATCAGCTAGATACAGATCACCTGGAGAACTTAATGAGAATTAAACTGCATATGTCTGATGGGAATAATATTAATATTGGCAGTGTTTTCAGTTTCTGGAAACAGAGACAGGAAGAAGAGAGAAGTTAAACTAAAACATTTTCTGTAACTAAATTTAGAGCAGTGCTGCTCCTGAAGAAGTGAGCCATGACTCACGAAAGCTCCTGCCCTGCCACATATTTTGTTCATGTTTAAGGTGCCCCTGGACTCTTGGCTCTTTTCTACTACAATTTGACTTGCTTCTGTTTTCACGTAGGGTCTTTAAATCGTTCTTAAAATATAAATTAAAGGAATTCATTCTGAGATTTTTACAAGGTTATGGTAATAAGTGTCTATAAAACTAGTGTACGCAATAGTCAATGAAATATTAAAAGCAAGTGTAAGTTCCAGATAAAGATATGACTTGTAATATAAATGTTTATATTTTATGTTTATACATTGAAATTTTAAAAGTTTTTAATACATTTAGGCAGGCTCACAGCTGTTCTGGCGCACAAAGTAGAATTTTTGCTCATAACATTCCACACCTTAGAGCAGCAGCGGTGTCAATCATAAGCAGTGTTCCCTCTAAGCTGAGTCAGTGTGAGCTAGCTCACAGGTTTTCAACCTCTGGCTCACACATTTTTCCCTTAGCTCAGGGAGGAGGGCTCCAGAGGAAACTTAATTTATGCAGTAGCCAAACTGCTTGCTCACAACTTTAATGCCAGTAGCTCACAAAGCAGAATTTTTGCTCACAAGACTCCACAGCTTAGAGGGAGCTTTGATCATAAGTCTTGGAGGCTGAAACAGGCCACTCCATGGCTCTTGTCTGGCCCGCAAGCAACGGGTGCGAGGGACAGAACAGGAGGCTGCTGGGGTGTGTGTGAGTGGACACAGACACTCCAACAATGGCTTCAGCATGGCAGAACAACCTTATCTGCAGAAGTCAGGCAGAACCCTTTCCCTTCAGTGGCAGCCGCACTGATAAAACGGGGTTCCACTTACCTGTAACTGTTGTTCATCGAGTGGTCTTCTGTGCAGGCACACATGGGGAATCCCATGTGCATGTGCAGGCCAAATGCAGAAAAGATTTCCAAGCTTTCTCTAATAGACTAGGAGCACCCCTCCTCCCTCTGGCGCCTTCCCACATGTGACTAGGAGGAGGGGCACTACTTCCTCAGTTCTCTCTATCCGGACACCGGAGACCCCTAGAAACCAAGGTTCCAGAGAGTTCACAGTGGAGCAGGAGGGAGGGATGTGTGCCTGCACAGAAGACCACTTGATGAACAACAGTTACAGGTAAGTGCAACCCCGTTTTCATCTTCATGGGTTCTGTGGCAGTCCCACAGTTTGATTTTGCACTCAGGAAGACTTGTCCTTGAGAGCCAGTTTGGCGTAGCAGTTAAGTGCGCGGACTCTAATCTGGGAGAACCGGGTTTGATTCCCAACTCTTCCACTGGCTGGATGACCTTGGGCAAGCCATAGTTCTGATAAGAGCTGCCCTTGAAAAAGAGCAGTTTCTGTTAAGAGCTCTCTCAGCCCCACCTACCTCACAGGGGTGTCTGTTGTGGGGAGGGGGAAGGGAAAGAAGTTTGTAAGCTGCTCTGAGACTCCCGAGTGATGGGCGGGGTATAAATCCAATCTCTTCTTCACATGGGGAGACTAGCAGGTTGGGTGTGAATCCCTCAAAGGAAGGGACCACCAAGGACTACCTTGACAGCTTAGTGTTCCATGGTTCCCTTCACCCAGAACTGTCTTATAACAGAGCTGAGAGCTCTGTACAAGTGTCCCAACTGAAATATATGCAGGAACATGGGAAAGACAAAGACAGCCCTCTTTTGAAGGGAGTCATGATACATAAAGTGGCATTGAACAGCCATGCACTCAAGACAGATAGCCTCTACCAACCCACTATTTATTTCGTACTTATTTCAATTTCTATCCCGCCTTGCCAGACAAGGATGGGTTGTGTGAGAACACTGACCGTTAGGCTTTGCTGCAGCAAACAACTACCCCCCCACACACCCTCTTTCTACCTGTATGTAATGGTTGGCGAAATCTGTTTTGATGTATTTGAAGAAGTGTGCATGCACATAAAAGCTTATACCCAGAATTAACCTTTGTTGATCTTTGCACTAATAATTCAGTAAGTTGTACAAATGCTACTCAGCAGATATGCTGCAAACTGGAATGAAAAGTTATCTTGAGAATTACGAAGATATCTTTGGGAATGCTTACGGACACATGACTATCAATTCATTCATTCATTTTTATTACGGTCAGAGACCCATTAAACAGCATACACATATGTCTATCAATCGTTTCAGCAGACTTAAGAGAAAACTATGTACTTCTGGTTACCTGGCGCCCTGTAGATCATCTCACATGCACCTTGGATATCAGGATTAGTGTGGGATATGCAGTACGTTTGCCTGAGTTAAGTAACAAGTTCTTTGGCATTCTGAAATTGAAAACATGTTTGGCACCAAGTTTTTGTACATTTTATAATAAAATCAATTGCCAGACTGAACGTTAAACCTTGGCCTATTGTGTTACTGCCTCAGAACACTTATGAGCTTGTTGCACAATGATATGTAAGCACTACGGTTGCTAGCTCTGGTTTGGGAAATACCTGGATACTTGGGGGGGGCAGGGTTTAAGGAGCAAAGGGACCTGTCATTGTAGTATAAGGTCAGCATCCACCCCACAAAGCCACCATTTTTCGCCAGCTGTCATTCTGGGAGATCTCCAGCCCCCACCTGGAGACTGATAAGAATAGAACAAGAAGATCACAGTGTCAATGGTGGAAAATAACACTAAAACACCATGTAATGAACGAGAGCCAGTTTTGTGTAGTGGTTAACTGCGTGGACTCTAATCTGGGAGAACCGGGTTTGATTCCTCACTCCTCCACTTGCACCTGCTGGATGACCTTGGGCAAGCCATAGTTATGCCAGAACTTTGAAAAAAAGCAGTTCCTGTCAGAGCTCTCTCAGCCCCACCTACCTCATAGGGTGTCTGTTGCGGGGAGGGGAAGGGAAAGGAGTTTGTAAGCCCTTCTGAGACACCCTTGGGTAGTGGAGGGGGGGGTATAAATCCAATCTCTTAAATCAACCCCAAAATTTTAGGTTTCTTCTTTTAATATCTTGGTATTTATATAATGCTAACTTCTTATTAGGAGCTGTGGTGGCTCCACAGGTTAAGACGCTGAACTGCAGGCTGTGGAAGGTCGGTAGTTCAGCAGTTCGAGACCAGAGTGAGCTCCCGTCTCTAGTTCCAGCTCCTGCCAACCTAGCAGTTCGAAAGCAAGAAATTGCAAGTAGATAAATAGGTACCACTTCAGTGGGAAGGTAACAGTGTTCCGTGCGCCTTGGTGTTTAGTCATGCCGGCCACATGACCACGGAAACGTCTTCGGACAGCTCTGGCTCTTCGGCTTGGAAACGGAGATAAGCACCGCAACCCTAGAGTTGGATCCGACTGGCTTTCAAGGAAGGGAACCTTTACCTTAACTTATTATTACACAATAATTGCAACGTAAATTAAACAAAACATTCAAAAAAAATTCCCCAAAAATATGACGTTTGCCCCATAGGATTATAAATTGACATGAAAGTCTAGGCGAAATGAAGATGCAGGAAAATAGTAAGACAACGAGAGCCGGTGTTTGACTTATTTCTGCTGGCTTCCTGAGGTCAATCTTGTCAGGGTGAGTGCCATGTGTTTTTGAGAATTTGATTGGCAATTCCCTGTACTTTCTAAGAGCGTTATTTGATGCATGTGCTGAAGCTTACAATATATTACATATCAACAGATTGAAAACAGAATTATATATTTCTTGTATTCTGTAAGACATTAAAGTGCTTTAGTGTTATGATCACTGGGAGACTGGCAACCCCATCTTCTATTGACCAACCCTAATATTAATGATTGAGTTATGGGAATGTAGAAAATTGCTCTCATGTCTAAAGTAGAAGTAGAAATCAGCATTTAAAGGGCTGATAAGTTTTACGGACACATGGGCTTTGTGTATAATGTCATGGAACAATCATGATCCTTCTCTTTTTGTGTTTTTGAAGCTTGGTAACAAGTGGGTTGTGGGTTTTTTTGGTATTTCTTCCTTTTTTCTTAATTTTTTCCCTAAAATCTGAAGCCAGACAGAAAATGGACAGAGCCTGGCTATACCTACAAGACACACACTAACAGGATAAATTATACAAATGCTGCTTGGTATTGGATTAATTTATTAGATTGTGGACACAGACTCAGTTTCTGCACAAGCAGATGCAGTTACAGTTTTAGTACAGACAGCACCACTTGCCGTGGGTCAGGTACAGTGTCTTGCAAATTGGTGAAACAGTCAAAAGGAAAGAGGCGCCGCACAACACGGACCGGAAGGAGGCAAGAATGAGGTCCCTCCTTCCTTCAGCCCACCCCTCTCCTTAAAAGCCCTCACCAGCAGATAGTACCCCTTCTCACACTGAAAACACTCATCGCTACACAGTGACACACTGAAGAGTAGTAGATTCTTTTTTAAAAAACAACACGAGGTTCTGATTAAGGATATGGACTTGATTTAATGCTATGAAGAGAAAGGGAGAAGAGGTTACCGTGGGCATCCACCATCTCTCCTACTCAGTGCTGTTCAGCTGGCAGAACTTATACTGTATTGGGAGGCTCTCTGTGTGATGTGCAGTTCACCACCTCTTCGCGAAAGACCTCTAGCACAGGGGTCCCCGATGTGGTGCCCGTGAGCGCCACGGCACCCGCCACACACTTTTTCAAGTGTTTTTAGGAAGTTGGCGGGGCTAAGTAGGGTTTTTGCCCTGCAGGGCTTCTGACTGATTACTGCTGATTTGATTGGCTGTGCAGATTTGTTAAAACGTGGCTTTGGCCGCAGCTGCCACCACCGTGACACAAGGAACTGCACGGTGTGACTGAAGTCAAGCCGTGGGCAGTCGTTTTGTGGCTGCGCCCACCATGCCGTGTTTGTATTCCAAATAGGCCTGCAGGCTCACAAAGGTTGGGGGGACCCCCACTCTAGCAGATGATGAGCGAAGAGCATCCAGACACCCGTTCCACTCGCTCTTTCAGTACAGCACTCTGCAAACAAGCACTGGATTTGGGGGGGGGGGGACTTCAGGGAGAGGTGCTCAGTGGGTTGGGTTTTTTTTAAATACCCAATGATTACATACACCGTTCATAAAAGAAGACCTAAAAGCATTAAGGAAAACCATCTGTGCTTGTGGTGGTCGCTCACAGTTTACGGAATGGAGAGTTGCACACACAGCGCTGCAATCAGTTTAAAAGGCAAGAAGACAGAAGGACGACAAAGAATTTCTCCAAAGGTCACAATCAACATTTCTTGGGGACTATTCTCCCCCATTCCGCATCATGTAACTGGGGGGGGGGGGCGGACGGACAAAACTTTATAAAAATTATGCAGTCCATTATGACATTCGGGGGAAAAACACTCGTACAAACTGGATACTTATCTGCCCATCAAATGAGAAGCAAGAATGCTAGAATTCTTCCCTTGCAGATAAACTTGACCAAGTGCCCCCCCCCAACCCTACAAAAGACAGGCAAAAGATGAAGGGTACAAGGAACAGTTTTTATCTTGAGGGTGGACTTGAAACCCAGGAAGAGTGCAAGAAACCCCAAATTCTGGTTTCCAAAATCACAGAAATTCTCTCAGTAGTGTTTCTCCAGTTAATTTTTTTAAAAAAGGCATTAACAAAAGATACAGAATGCACATATTCTTGCAAGACACAAAAACCTGAACAGACATCATAAAACCCACTGGGAGCTTAAGGCACAGCGAGCAAAGCTCGGAGACAACTTGCTACTTGGCCACGAACACCTCCACACCCTTCCGCAAGATGCCCAATAGCCGGACATTCCAGCACCATTTCACACTCTGGTTGAAAACGGAAGACTTTAGAGCCAGGCTGGACAGATCTGTGATAAAGAGAACTGAGCCAGGATAACCTAAATGTCATCCTGAGAAATGCTAAGTTCTGCAACCTGTCCCTAAATTTTGTCTATGGAGCAAATCTGCATTATTTGTACTCTGCATAATTTCTCCCTGCAAGTCGTGGCAAGGTATGGAGTCCCAGAAGGGTAGCCTTGTTGCCCTGCAGTTTAACAAAACAGAAGTCCAGTGGCACCTTAAAGACTTAACATTTATTATTCCAGTATGAGCTTCTGTGACAATGGGAACTGAATCTGAAGAAGTGAGCTATGTCTCACAATAGCTCATGCTGGAATAATACAATGTTAGTCTTCACGGTGCCTGCCACTGGACTTCTGTTTTGTTAAACTGCAGGGCAACAAAAAACAATTGCCCTGGACTGCCAGATCTCTTATTCCAGATGCGCTTCTGGAGTCTGTGATTTCACTAGGCACTGCTCCACATATTTCCAAAAATGTCTTTATAAACACAAAGGATATAAGCCTCCATTTCTGTGTTTTTAAATCGGCATATTTTAGTAGCTGAATTCTACAGACTTGTTACTTCAAAAGTGTTTTCCCAGGAGAAGCATTTTGTGTGCTTGTGCAGAATTGTGGCGCATGAGCACACACACAAAGAGCACTGATTTGTGTTTCCAGTCACTCTTCAAGAGTTTACATCCAAAGCGTGTTGCAGCCAGCCCTGTGTACAACCTTTCGTACTTTGAGGCTAGCAAACATCTTCAGTGCACTGTCTAATTTTGCTGGTCTGGGATCCCAATCCATTGGAGCAAGGGTATCAAGGAAAATCAGGCAAATAAGGCTGAAAACCTATAGCCCGGAAGTTCTCCGTTTGCATTTTTCCCAATAGCAGGTTCCAAAAAATATAGACTTGTCAGCCTTTTCCCTCCAGTTAAAGAGGTCCATACATTCAGTGAAAATGCTAAAAAAAACCCCTCTTTTGCTAGACTGTTATCACTTTTAGGATGCATAAGCACAATCACATTCATACCTCCAGACAGAGTGAGTCAGAAAGAAAGTGGAGCTGAACTTTCTCACTAATAGTTCTGTATGTACAAGGAGATAAAAAAAAAGATAGGGTAGTGTTCAAACATGCATTCCCCTCCTCCAATGCAGCACAATACTCCAGGAAAAGCTTTTGATTCCACTGAACGCGGAAGGGCGGACCGTGATGCCGGGCAGCAGGTTATCACACCAAACTGGGTAGAGTGCCCTGAAGACCAGAGGCTGGGAGAGCAAATTAAGAGATTTTCACTTTTTTGATGGGGCTTTCATGGTGATTTTCTTTTTTCTCAATCTGCCCTGAGCTTTTCGGGGGAAGGATACCACCACCTACAGCGATATGAAATCCCAGCTTCTGAGGTCAGTAAATGAAGACCAAACATGACTTACCCTGGCAATAAAATAACCACCACACCTACAGAAGACAAGGAGGGAAGAAGGGAACAATACGAAGCAGTGCTTTGGCCCAGAACATGCAAAAGTCTCTCTCTCTCACACACACAATGTGTCTCTTTTTATTAAGTTTTAATTACACTGCTGTTTCAAGTTTAGGAAACTCCCTTCACAGTCGCTCCCCAACGGAATCATTTACAGGAAGCTAACATTACAAGGAACATAACTTTCTTTAAAAAAATTAATCAAAAACATAACCATCCCCAAATGCACAGTGCATTTAACTCTCGCCCCAGGCAGTTATGCTGGGACAAGATTTAATTTTCCTCCAGAAGAAAAAAAAAAAAAGGAATTCCTCAAACCAAGCACTGGCCCTCAACATGAGGGGCTGCCTGGTTGTTAAAACATAAAAACGCACAAAATTTCCATCGTCGTAGGAAGGAAAAAAAAAAAGGTAAGTAAGAAGGTGAGAACTTTTTTGTAGTGTACAGCCAGGAAGACCCACCTTGATCCTATATTACAAACTTTTTTTTACAACATACAAAATAGATCAATATTTATGATTATAACACATTTCCCCAGTCCCCAAGTTATTTTAAGAGTAAATATACACAATAATCGTAATAATAAATCTGGTACTGGTCACATCACAGAAGTAGTGTGTAAGGCAAAAAAGAAAAGAAAAAGACCCAACCAGCCAAGCTAGTTGTGGTGTCGTGTAATTGTCTGCAGAGGGCCTGAACAAGAGGCTGACAGGAAAGGAAGGAGGGGAAAGAATTCCACTTCTGCACCAAGGTCAGATTTACGGGACTCTGGCCTGGAATGGGGTGATGGAAAACAATCAGGCGGTGATTTTCCCAGCATGCTTTGCATGCACAGAGACCTGGGGGGCACGTGGAACAACGGAATGGTCCCCAACAGGTCTGTTTTCAGTACTCCAAATTATTGCATTGACAAGTGCATGCGCCACCTGCCGCTGGAACACCCACCCCGTACTGAGAAAAGGTTAAGTGGGGACACAGCCCCACTGGTCTCCAACAGCAACCCTGTAGTGGAAGGCGGCCCCCCCCCCCCCCCGGTGTAAGAGTCACTGTCAACACACTGTGAACTGTACACAACTGACCCCCACACACACAAATAAAGCACACGCCATACCTCTGTCTCCCCCAATAGCTAATGTAATCATTTAAGCATATTAAACCATTTTTAAAAATAATCGAACCCTGATTTTTTTTGGGGGGGGGGCGCAAGGGCAGTTAGCCGCTAATAACCCAAGCAGAAGACTTTTTAATCTGACCATCTTTCAATGCGTCACAGAAATCCTCTTCGGGGTAGATGAACAGTCATGTCAGTCCACACCTCAGCACAAAGGGGAGATAGCAAGTGTGTGCGGATGGGGGGGGGGGATAAAGACCCACATAAGCCTACCCCATGCAGTGGCCACATACACCACTAGAGAGCCACGCCCAGTCTGTGCCACCACTCCTGGGCACAGCAAGATGGGAACTTCTGAGGAAGGGGCAGGGGCAGACCCCGCAAGGGCCCATTCCAGCCCTAAACCCCACTTTCGCCTGGCACTGCTGCAGAATCTGTACCCGCGAGTCACCCTTCAACGCTGCTACACTCTGGCAATCAGCCAGCTGCTGCCCCTTTTCCTCTGCTGCTTCCAAGGGTGGGTGGCTCACATCCCGGTGTCTATTAATTAACTAGACACGTTTCAGGGAATGGGCTGCAGGCCCAATACTCTGTTCGCAGGCGGAACTTTGACCTTCCACACACGCTGCAAGATTGCTAGAGCAGTCCCAGGGATTGGAACAGGGATGCCCTAAGCCATCGGGGGAGGGGGAGCTGTCACTCAAGAGAAAGAGGACCCCAAAGTTCTCTTGCTGCCTCAGCCACAGTTGTGTTCTTCCCCTACTCACTTTGCTCCAGTGGCCGGTACCCCTTTCCTGTCCTCTCTTTTTCAAGTTATACAGCTTAACAAGTTAGTAAAGTTATGTAGTGTCTGCATCTGTAGTGTCTGATTTAGAGCACTCAGCTCTTAACGTATTATACCGTTTATTTAACGCTGCACCTCTTCGAAATAAAATCAGAAACTCCCCCTTCCGCCCAATTCACAGCCATTTGCTTTTCCCACCGCAGGTGCAAAAAAAAAAAAAAAAAGTCTAGGAGCCGTCATCCCAACCTGGCCCACAATTTCAAAACTAGGTTTAGCTTGCTTTTCTGGGAAACGCTCCCTCATGCCCTTATTCTCCGGCAGCTGCAGTCTGTGAACCTTCCCTACATGACATGAGCAGTGGAAAAAACAAGAAAACGAACTCTGATCTGCAGAGGAGAGATCTCACCCAGCTGTCAGTACCTAGACGTCTGTTTCAAGTCCGGGTGTGAAATGCATAGGTGGAGGTGAGAGGTGGTAGACTCGCCCGGTTCTTGCAATGGTTGTTGAGGGAGGGAAACAAAAATGAACGGCAGGAGTGTGTTTGTCATGCAGGTTTCTCGGGACGAGGAGGAGGAGAACCCGAGAGGAGGAAAACATGTCCGTTTGTTTTGGCACCACGCGGCGATGCCCAGCTGCTGCTTTTCACCTGGGGATGGGAGGCAGAGGCGGGGCCCCACGAGTCGCTGAAAAAGACAACAGCAGGTGTTAATGGCCAAGTGGGGCGCGGGAGACCGTATTCCACAGGGACCCTGCTCAGGCCCTCGAAGCAGAACATAACCCTCGACAACAGCCAGATGCAGACCAGGTTAATGCTGAACAAAAATCCCAAATACATCTCAGTTACGGTTGCCGGCTCTGGGTCAGGAAATACCTGTAGATTTGGGAGGCGGAGTCTGGGGAGGGTGGGGCTTGGGTAGGGACCCCATCAGGGTATAATGCCACACAGTCCACTCTGCGAAGCAACCCATTTTAGCTGGGGGAACTTAATCTGGGTTGTCTGGAGAATCAAGTGTAATAGCAGGAGGTCTCCAGACCCCACCTGGTGGTTGGCAACCCTAATCTGAGCCCTTCCACCTTCTGATGCTATTCCCGCCCATGGTGAAACTTTTCTGCATTTGACAACTTCTTCCGACCCATCCTTTGCTGCAAAAAGCTATGAATCCCTGTTGCTGCCGCTGCCCCTCCCCCTGCAACACTGGCATGCTGAATGTTCTCCCCCCCCCCCATACCTACCCTCCTTTTCCTTGCCAAAGCAACCTGAGACTGGGGAAACTCGAGAAAGACAGTACGTGGCCAACATGAGCCTTATCTGAGGGTGGCTGGAAACTGAACGAAACAGGCGGCAAAGAGTGTCCAGCATGTATGGGCTAGCAACTAGGCTCAGTGGCTTACCTCTCCCTGCCACCACCCGTCAATTCTTAAGCAGGGTGGCTAAACAGCGAGGTGGCTTCCGCCACCCAACAAAGCTAAACAAACAAGAGTTAACCTTAACCAGTGCTCACCTCTGTTTGTTTTGCTGGGATAAATCCTCTGGAAGTGCTTGAACTCTTCTGGGGCTGGGAAATCTTCAACTGGATGGAAGGAATATTTGGATTCAAAGTCATCTGTAGGAGGGAAAAAACGGTTCTTGTCAAGGTGGCAGGCGGCGGGCAGCCTGGCCTGTTAAAAGGATTTTGTGTGATTCTATACTGTTCTTGTCCTCAAGGCTCTGGGACAGGGCCTGGAATGATGATTAAATCTGCACCTTCCCCTTGCTGTCTGGGGACAGCCGGATGGATATTCCAAGCACCCTAAAGCACCCTAAAGCAGGCGTGTCAAATATGTGGCCTTGGGGCCGGATCAGGCCCCTGGAGGACTTCTATCAGGCCTCGGGCCCAGCCTCACTTCCAGTTTCAATTCACAGCCTGGAATTGCAGCTGGATCACCCACCAGACACCCCCCCCCCAACTGCCGTGCACTTTTCCTTGGGCCTCCCCGCTCCATGCCGCAGCTGGTGGGCCAGTCGGAGGACCGATGGAACTAGAACACCTCAGGTGATTCCCCCATACAGCAAAGGACAGGCAGTAAATCCTCCTGCCTCCTCTCCTTCCCCTCCTTTGCTTACTTCTTGTCCTCCTTTCCCCTTCTTCTTTGAGGCAGGCACGGCCCCATGGAGGTAACTACTGAGTAGAGGCCAGAACCCAGTAGTGGTGTTGGTGAGCTGCAGGAAATATACAGGAATCGTGCTAGGACTGCTTCCCCATAACCCTGATTCTCCTCAATCTATCTCCAATTATTCTGATTTGTTACAGCCTTTGTTATCCTATCTAAACCTGCTTGGAGCCTTTGGAAATACAGCGTTCGTTCCCCTCCATCTTCACTTGGACTCGAGTCCCTTGTCCATCTGAACAGAAGTTTACAGATGTCACCCTGAGCCCTCACTCCAGTTTTGCTGGGATAAATCCTCTTTTGTCCAGTATTCCCTCTAAGCTGAGTTAGTGTGAGCGAGCTCACAGTATTCTAGCCTCCAGCTCACAGATTTTTGTCTGAGCTCAGGAAGGATGGCTCCAAAGTAAACTAATCTATGCAGTAGCCAAATCGCTCGCTCGCAAGTGGCAACTTTAATGCCCGTAGCTCACAAAGTAGGATTTTTGCTCACATGACTCCACAGCTTAGAGGGAGCACTGCCTCACACATTCCGATAGGTTCCCATCTAGAAACGGACTAGCGGTAGCCCCTTGCCATTCACCTCTTCTCTTGCAACAGAACAATTTAAAAGAACTTCTGCGGCACTTTGAGCAGGCTTGAGGTTCATTTGTTTTGTCTGTTCTAATTATTTTTGTATTGCATTTACTGTTATCTGCCTTGGGTCCTGATGTTTCAAGAGGTGGGTGGAGGACACACACACACACACAAATACACATTCCAAAAACATACATCCAGTGCCTCATTGTTTTGTGTAAGCAGCTACCAACCTAAGCATTCTGTGCAATTTTTTTTTTTAAAGTCTACCTGGAACACTGATGTAAAGGCCCAGGAACAAAAGGAAAAATTCCAGAAAGAAATTACCCCCCCTCCCGTTTCCCCAAAGATGCCCCTCATTTTTCTAATAGGAAAAATTCAGAAATTTGAGAGAACACTAAAAAACCTCCTCTGAAGCGTTCTTTTTTTGGGATGACTGAAATGCTTTCTAAGGTTTTACTCAAAATGTGTAGTAGGCAAACTTTTGTGCAGGACAATATACAATGGTAAATAATGATTTTTGCCATTTAAAAAAAAATTAAATGGAAGTAATTTAGAACAATTAATATCTCTGATGTTCTTACTGATAATACATTGAGAGTATTAAAGTATTTTCAATGCAGTCAAGTTTAATTCAGTATCCAAATGTGCTGGTAGCCCAGCCTGCTGTGACGGTCTGAAAATGTCTCTGTGCAAAAACACTTCCCTTTGTTCACCACAGAATTTGTTTTCTACAGTCATCTTTCGTTTTTTCCCTACCTCTCAGATGGCAGAAATTATGATCGCTGGTAGCACCACGTGCAGCAATTTGCAGCTCTCTCAAGGGTTGGGTGTACTTGCTATCAACATCGCATTTTACGTTGTTAAATAAGTAAAGTAGTTTAGGTGTGATAGGAAATGTATTATTTATTAAAAATTATACCCCTCCTTTCCAACCCCAGAATGGTGGTTTAAAGTGTTGGATACTGTAACTCTGCATGCGAGAGGACCTGGGAGAGAAAGGGTTAAGAGAATTTTGTCACTGGGGCACACTTAGCAGTCGGCCCCACCCTCTCATTGCTTAGATGCTGAGCCTATTTGGCCTTTGCCTTCTGTTTCATCTTATACAGGACCGCGCGTCTTCTCTCTCTTACCTGGGCTTGACCTTTTTGAAGTTAATCTGTTCACAATAAGTTAAATGTACCCAGGGGTCATTTCCTACAGGAGCGCACAGGAGCGGAGCTCCGGCAGTAAAGAGCCCAGGGGGCAGGCACATGCAACAAGCCCCACCCCCTGCTCCCAGCAGCCCTCAGTCAGAGCAAGAAGCAGCCAGGTAAGTTGCAGAGCTCCCCCGGCCCAAAACAGTCCAGTGGCACCTTTAAGACCAAGTTTTATTCCGGTACAAGCTCTCCCTCCTCTGCGAGGACAGATCCCCGCCCCCCCCCCCCCCCCCCCGCAATAGCTAGCAATCCAAAACAGTCCAGTGGTGGGTGTTGCCTTCTGACACACTTCCGGTGGTGTCAGGGGGTGTGGCATATGCAAATAAGTTATGCTAATGAGCTCCTGCACCTCTTTTTCTACTAAATGATCCATGAATGGACCTACATGAATATGAACAGGATGTGTTTCTATTTTTGCACATAAAATTTCTTTCTCTTGTTACCGTTGGAGTCAGATCATCTTTGTAATTTGTCTGAACAGCATTTTCCCCTTAACCGGGAAATGTGGAGGATCAGACGATCACAGTGTAAAGCTTCCGTGCTTCCAAGGCAATTGGTTTTTCTTTTTACGTTTAACCCAATACAAAGCGCCTGACATATTCCAAGGTGAATACTGCACAAGCACACTTAACACACTGCAGATACAAACATTAACGTGACAGAAGAGAGCAACCCGGACATCGTCTTCATTATACATACAGGAAATGGTTTTAGCTAGGCCTTAATTAAAATTTAGTAGGGCTGTTCTTGCTTTAGGATGCAGATTTCAAACTACTGAGCCTTTTTTAAAAAAATGCCAGACACCTGAAGAAAGAAAATGCCTTTGGATTTTGAACGGTCCTAATGGTGATTACCGTTTGCATCGACTTCCCTGATCCTTCCACCTATCCGCACCTTTGTCCAATCACAGCATTTCCACAGGCTCAGCTGAACTCAAACATCTATTAATGGTGCTCCGCTTCAAATGGGATTTGCTTTTTTAGAACCCAGAGCACCCCTTCCAGACAATTTAAATGTCATGCCGGCTCCGACTAGGAAAAACAGCAAGTTCTTTGTACTCACCCAAGAAAGACCTGACAGTGGAGATTGAGTCCCGGTGCCCATTTCTCATTGGTGGAGGCGGAGGTGGCGGCCCGACCGGCGTCCTGGCAGGCGGTGGGGGCGGTTTCCCGCGGCTCATGGGATCTGAAGACCCGTGCATTCTGTAGGGCGGGGGAGGGGGAGGCGCATCTCTACCACCGTTCCGGATGATGGGGGGAGGCGGCGGAGGGGCTGCAAGGGAAATCCTTCAGAGTTAGGTCTGGAAGCAGTGGCAGAGCTTTCTCTGGCCAGACAGACAGAGTTGGCATGCCCACCAGAAGCAAAGGCCAGTTTCTCAACTACATCTGACTCCTGCGATTCCTGTCAAGAGTTTCACTTGGCCAAAAAGCCAGTTTGTAGACATGACCAGTGTTCCCTCTAAGCTGAGTTAGTGTGAGCTAGCTCACAGTTTTTTAGCCTCCGGCTCACACATTTTTGTCTTCACTCAGGAAAGACGGCTCCAGAGCAAACTAATTTATGCTGTAGCCAAATCGCTCGCTCACACGGTAGAATTTTTGCTCATAAGACCCCACAGCTTAGAGGGAGCACGGGACATGACCTGTAGGCATGGAAAGATGCAGGCTGGGCCCCCCCAACCTTTTTAAGCCTGTGGGCAGCTTTAGTATTCTGACACATAAGCCACAAAATGGCTGCTCCGGGAGGTGGAGCCAGTCACAAAATGGCCGCCTCAACTTATTCTTTTGCTGTGGTGGCAGCTGCTGCCAAAACAAGGCTTTCAAAAATCCACACAGCCAATCAGATCTCCAATGGCCAATCAGAAGCCCTGCTGGGGGAAAATCCCTACTTGGCCCCTCCCACTTTCTAAAAACACTTGGCAGGCACCGGGAAAGGTGCCAGTGCCCCTGGGCACCACGCTGGGGACTCCTGACGCAGGCTGCCACGTGAGAGAATATTGAATTAAGAGAATGGCCAGGCAGACGACAGCTTTATTTCGCACTCTGATCCCAGCTCGCTACCCGTTCTCGTTCGTTCCAGAGGCCTGGCAGCACCCAGCACAGCAAGCCACGATCTGGGCATTCACAGGAGGAGTAATTCAGCACTGGCTTAGCCCTCACTGTGCTCCACCAATCTAACAAAAGGGACCAGATTACCACCTGTAAGCCAATCACCCTGCCGGCTCACACCCACACGCTTTGCTTGGACCAGCGCGAGAGTCTGCTGAGTTGCCAGCAAGCCACGGCACATGACATCATCTCTTATTTATGCTCCAGAGCCCCAGGACCAGCGCAGTCCTGCATCCACAATCCTGGCACGGCAGCAGATGATGAGTGTGAGGTGTGATCTTCCACGCAACGCATTCCATCGGGCTTCAGTTCCCACACCCCACGCCCAGGCAGCTCGACGGCAAAGACCCTCTTGCAGACTGAGAACACGTTCTAACCAATGCTCCCTCTGAGCTGTGGAGTCTTGTGAGCAAAAATTCTACTTGGTGAGCTACTGGCATTAAAAGTTGTGAGCAGGTGATTTGGCTACTACATAAAAAAAAATGTTGGGCCCCCCATAGGGGATTTTTAATTGCTTTTTACTATAAACTACAAAGAGAAATTCCAGAGTGCCACAACAATCTATTTTTTCTTTTTTTCTCTCAAATGGTAGCTTGATTTTGGGGCTGCTACTGCATAAATTAAGTTTCCTCTGGAGCCATCCTTCCTGAGCGAAGACAAAAATAAGTAAGCTGGAGACTAAAAACTTTGAGCTAGCTCACACTACTGACTCAGCTTAGAGGGAACACTGATTCTAACCCCAACACACCCACCCACTGCCCAGCAACTGACATGGAATGCCAGAACAGTGGCAGAGGCCGGCATCTCTCAAGAATCCCTGAAAATCTGGGATCGCACAACGCCGCTGGACACTCCCACCGAGCAGCATTTCCGTCATCCCTTCTGAAGGGCTTCATGTACATCATCTCCATCACCCCCACGACAACCCACAGAGGCAGACAAGGATCTATTTATTCCTCCCGTGCTGCACGTGACTGGGGGAGAGGGGGACACCAGGAAGCAAGATGTGAATTAGGAACTTCTTGGCTCCAAGCTCACACTTAACCAGCACTGGACACCATTTGTCCTGCGGACATGGAGGGGCTTTTGCAAAAATTGCAGATCAAGGGATTGAATACAGGCTGCATTCTGACGGACTGGACCTGCCCAGGGAGCAGAGCTGTTCCGTGCCCCCTGCTGTCAAAAACCCATCCCCATTTCCCCCGGGATGTGGCAAGTTTAGCATCTGGACCATCCTGACCCACAGCACCTTCTTTCTAGAAACCAAGAATCCCCCCTCAAGTCCGGTCCCTGGTCCTCCTTCCTTACCTGCACCTCGGCTTGGGGGGTCACGGGCAGGAGGCGGCGGCCGGCTGCTTTGCAAAGAAGGGGACGCTGAAGGGGGCGGGGGCGGAGCCATGCCCCTCACGGGCCCCGGAGTCTTCCTGTGCAAGGAATTGTGTCTCTGTGGCAGTTCAGGGGCAGATTCGTTGGTGGGGCTGGCGGGGCCGTTGGGGATGCCTGGGGGCTGCCGGTAAGGCGGAGGAGGGGGTGCCAGAGACTGGCCCTGGCTGCTTGGTCCCGTCCGGATGTTCACCGGGGAGGGGGGCGGCTTGATGGGCGGAGGAGCTGGAGGTCCATCCCGGCTCCCAGGGTGCCGCTGTCCCGGGGTCGGAGGCAATGGCTTCTCACGGTTGTAGGAAGGTGTTTTGCTGCCGTGCATAGATGAGGGAGCAGGAGGGGCGTTGGCGCGGCGTCCTGGCGGCGGAGGCGGTGGGGCTGACGAACTGTGTTTCATGCCAGTGCCGCTGGCACTGTTTGGCCGCGAGAGATCAGGCAAGGAGGGTCTCTGCATGCGAGGAAGCTCTGGGGGGGAAGCGCGGCTGCTCTCGCTGTCATCTTGGTGGCGGCTGCCGGAAGCAGACCCTGGTGGCCGCGGGGCGGCTGCTCTGGATCCCGGAACATGTAAGGACTGTTTCCCAGAGGGGCTGTCCAGAACTGGAAAAGAACCCACTGAGATTAATGGTTTGCAGAGTTAACTGGGTCGGCCTGGAAGTCTCATGTACTTGTCTTGGCACTGCTCGCCCTCTTAGCACTGATCACCCTTCTTGTGTCAGACTGCGCACCGGCACAGAAGATCGGTGATCCGTGACTGAGCAGATGTTTCAGTGGGAAACTCCTGGGACACTCTTGTCAGGCTAGAGACCTAAAATCAGCTAGCTAGAATTTTGGGTAATTCAGGCATTTGCGAGATGCAGTTAACCCCTCCGTAGCCTCCCTATTTCATTCACTTCCCAGATGACAATCCTCCACAGCCTAGCTGTCTCCCCCTCTGCTCCCAGGAGCACCCCCTGAACACTCCCTTTCCTCCCAGTTCTTGGCGCTCTCGTAACTCCCAGCTTCCTCAGGCCTGCCATTCCAAGGACTATTCAGAGCCAGTGTCAAGGCTGCCAAACCAGGTTACTAGGATGTATACGGCACCAAATACCAAGTTACAAAGCAACGTATTCAAGGACTGCTTGAAAGTGTCGGCAATTTCAAATGGCAAGCAGGGCAGGGGGTTGGAGCACCTCTGGGAGTCTGGGACTTTTCAGTTTAGGAAAGAGATGACTAAGGGGGGGGCATGGCAGAGGTTTATACAATTATGCATGGGGTGGAGAGAGCGGACAAAGGGAACTCTTTCTTCCTCTCCCAAAATACTAGGACTCGGGGGAACCAATGAAGCTGATGGGCAGTCGGTTCAGGACAGACAAAAGGAAATAGAACTTTACACAGAGAGTGGTTAAAATGTGGAAATCACTGCCAGAGGATGTCATGATGGCAACAGGAATAAAGAGCTTTGAAAGGGGATTAGATAAATTTGTGGAGCATGTATGTCAATGGCTACCAGCCATGGTGGCTGAGAGGAACCTCCACATTCAGAGGCCTCTGAATACCAGAGCCAGGAGGCAACATGAGGGGAAGGCCTCGGCCTCTGTGCCCTGTTGTTGGCCATCCAGGGGAACTGGCTGGCTGCTGTGTGAGGCAGGAGGCTGGACTAGATGGCTGCCACTGGTCTGATCCAGCAGGGGTCTCCTGATGTTCAAGGATTTAAGTCTGCTGTTTGAAGTCATGGCTTTAAAACAATTTCCTGTGATCCACTTCACCCGCCTCCATAGGATGTGGTCCAATTACCTGAATTGTCCTTTGCTCCTACTGGTCGAAGCTTGGGGACACCACCTTGGAAAAGGCCCCCCTTTGGTTGCAGGGGAGACGCGCTGGAACCGTAGCTGCCGCTGCTGCCACCACCGCTGCCGCCAGTCCCCTTGGATTCTGGAACAGAAAGACTCCCAAATTATGACACTTCAGAAAGGTTACACACTCAAGCTGGCATCTGAAATCACTCCACTTTCCAATATACAGGACACATGGGCTCACGTTCTAGCTGTTATCTGAAGAAGTGAGCAGCGACTCACGAAAGCTCCTCCCCCGCCACCAATTTGGTTAGTCGTTAAGGTGCCACCAGACTCTTGCTCTCTTCTCATTTCATTTACTACACTTCTACCCTGCCTTCCACCCCCAAACACTGGACATTGTTCTCCTCTTCTCCACTTCATCCTCACAACCGCCCTGCGAGGGAGGGTCGATGGGACTGCCCCCTAGGTCACCCTGCAAGCTTCCACTGCAGAGTCGGGATTGCCGGATCCTAGCCTGACACTTCTGCGCAAGCTACCGACAGCTTTCTCCCTTTCTCCTGCCAGGCTTGCACTTTTCCAGTGGTAAATTGGTACAGAATCATAGAATCACATAGTTGGAAGGGGCCACACAGGACATTTGTCCAGCCACTGCTTAAAGACTGCCAGGGAGGGGGAGCTCACCACCTCCCTAGGCAGCTGGTTCCACTGCTGCACAACTCTGACTGTAAAAAAGTTCTTCCTAAGATCCAGCCGGTACCATCCCGCCCTTCATTTAAACCCATTCTTGCGAGTCCTCTCCTCTGCTGCCCACAAGAACAGCTCCCTGCCCTTCTCCAAGTGACAGCCCTTCAAATACTTAGACAGCAATCATGTGTCCCCCCCCCCTTCAACCTCCTCTTCTCCAGACTGAAAATTCCCAAATCCCTCAGCCTTTCCGCGTAGGGCTTGGTCTCCAGGTATAAATGACCACTTTAGAAATCCAGCAGTCTTTTTCACTGCCATTCCTAGGGGGTGCTTGCAAATGACTCCGACAACAGTTCTGCAGTTGAGAAGGAAAGAGTAATTCTGCTTTCGTGGGCAGAAACGGATGGGCACAGTGCCCATCTTCAGAGGTGGCTCCCTACACATGTCTCTATTCAATGCAAGGCTATAAGAGACAGCCAGACGACATCAGTCATCCGACAGCTGCAGGGCCAGTGGGAACAGCTGAGGATCAAAACATTTCACCGCTGAAGTCCATGTGGGGGTGAAACTACCGCGGACTGCCCTGCTCTGGGTACCCCAGGCTAGCCTGATCTCGTCAGATCTCAGAAGCTAAGCAGGGTCAGCTTTGGCTATTATCTGGATGGGTGACCTCCAAGGCATACCAGGGTCATGATGCAGAGGCCAGCAATGGCAAACCACCTCTGAAACGTCTCTTGCCTTAAAAAAAACAAGTCTAGCTCGCCACCTAGTGGTGCATAACACTAAAAGAGCTGGAAATTCTGGCTGCCAGACAATCTTAGGATTCTCCTGGCTATACTACACACAATGCCATATGATAATAATAACTACTGCAGCCTGAGAAGACAGGTGTGAATGCATCCCAGGTGGCACAGCCACCTCCGTACCAGGATTCAGAGAGGTCCATTTGCAGGCTTGCTGCCAAGATTTCCCTTCCTCGGCCGCGATGACCTGGCTACAGTGATCCATGCGACGGTCACCTCGAGGTTAGATTACTGTAATGTTCTCTACATGGGGCTGCCTTTGGCGCAGATCCGGAAGCTGCAGCTAGTGCAGAATGCGGCGGCCAGGCTGATGATGGGTCTCCCCAAGTGGGAGCACATCCAGCCTGGGCTGAAAGCGCTGCACTGGCTGCCAATAGCATACCGAATCCATTTCAAAGTGCTGGTAATTACCTTTAAAGCCCTATATGGCCAGGGTCCAACTTACCTGAGGGACCGCCTTTCCCCACATATACCCCAAAGAGCACTTCGGTCCGGGCCACAACATCGCCTGGTGGTTCCAGGCCCCCGGGAGGCAAGGCTCACCGCGACTAGGGCCAGGTCCTTTTTGGTGGCGGCCCCTACCTGGTGGAACAAGCTCCCGAAGGAGATCAGGGCCCTGCGGGACCTTATGCAGTTCCGCAGGGCCTGTAAGATGGAGCTCTTCCACCAGGCTTTCACATAGGGGCTGCCACCACCACCACCAATGATGTGGACAACATCTGGGTTAAGGATGGCCCGGGAAGATCTGCCACAATTTTGCGCAACTGATACCACCGGACTTACTTGCTTGGGATTAGCTATAGGACAATATCATTCCCAGAGAACTGTCTGTTTACCATCATGGCATATATCCGGGGACCATCCTGCTTTCAGTTGAGTATTATTGTTGTTGTGATTAATTGTTATTAATGTTTTTATTGCTTTTATCCTGTTTTATATGGGCTTTGCCACCATGTAAGCCACCATGAGCCCGCCTCGCAGGGAGGGCGGGATAAAAATCCCAATAAATAAATAAATAAGATTTGCAGTTACTTTGCACTTCAAGCTACTGCGGTGCTGGGAGTGGTTCAGAACAGGAGCTTTTATTTTTAAAAAAGTCCTCTAGCACACCTGGAGCACTGAGCCTGGCAGCCCAAAGGTATACTGAACAGAAGTGCCTATTATTATTATTATTATTATTATTATTATTAATCATTTGCACCCCATCTTCCTCTCCAATGGGGACCAACTTAAATCACTCTCCTCTCCTCCATTTTATCCTCACAACAACCCTGTGAGGTAAGGTAGGCTGAGAGCTGAGCCATGAGGCTTCCAGAGCTGACCTCTCCCGCACAGCTCTTGATGACAGGACGACAGAGCTAAAGGGACTGAAGGCAGAATCAGCAGACAATGCAAACCTCAGCGTGCCACAAGCTAAGAGCAGCTTCACTGCAGAAGGTACCTGCAGCGAACAGCCCCACATTTCTCAAGCAAATTCCTCGAGGATGGCAGAAATCAATAAACCAACCCTGTGGGATTTTGCTCAGGGTTAAGGTGCAGACTGGGATGATAGGCTAAAGATGAAACGCACTGCTTTCTGCAGTATGTAAGGAGTAGATAGATCAAGCAAGTGAGCCAAGCTACACACTAGGGGGCATGGAAAGGCAGGGGTCATTTCGTAGAAAAAGAGGTGCAGGAGCTCGTTAGCCTAACTCATTAGCATAACTTATTCACATATGCCACACCCCCTGACATCACCGGAAGTGTGACAGAAGGCAACACCCACCGCTCAGGCTCCACTGGACTGTTTTGGATTATTGGGGGGGGGGGGAACATGCAGATCTGTCCTCGCAGAGGAGGGAGAGCTTGTACCTGAATAAAACTTGGTCTTAAAGGTACCACTGCACTGTTTTGGACTGGGGGGGCCTCTGCAACTTACCTGGCTGCTTCTTGCTCTGACTGAGGGCTGCTGGGAGCAGGGGGTGGGGCTTGTTGCATGTGCCTGCCCCCTGGGCTCTTTACTGCCGGAGCTCCGCTCCTGTGCACTCCTGCAGGAAATGACCCCTGTGGAAAGGTATACCTCAAACTAGCGTGTCTAATTTTTCTGGCCCCAGGCAAAGCACATCTCAAGGGTAAGCAACACTCATCTTGTAACAATAATGTGATAATTCTCTTTCTCCCCCGCCTGCCCATCCCACCCCCCCGATTTCACCTCCTGTCTGAATTCTGAACTTCTTTCCAATCCTATCAGTGGATCATTTCAAACACGAAAAGGCTTCTGAAACTGTGGAAAGAGTCCCATCTGGAAGATGGGGCAGAGTTCTATCAGTAGTAACCTTTGGCTTCTGTAATGCCACAGCCGGTGCTTCTCTCCCCCCAGACCCACACTCACTCTCTATGACGGGGGCGCTCCGGTCGTTGACTTGGGTCACCTTTTTCAACTTGGCCCCTTTGCAGATGTCTTGCAGCAGGGCTCCCCTCCCTCGCTGCTCGTCCCTGTTCAGTTTCGGGGGCTCGGCGTTCGCCTGAAGGGACACATCAAACGCACACACCCCAAAAAGGTCAGACGCGGGTAACGGCTCTGGCCTGAGTGAATACTTTTCAGCCAAGGGCTGCTTCTTTGGAATGGGAAGCTCCACTTTTTGCTTCCTCCAGCGGCGTCAGGGGACTGCTGGCTTATCAGCAGCCCCTGAGAAACGAGACCTGCTTTCTCAGGACAGGCGGGACGGGGAACGGCAGGCGAAGTGAGCCTTCTGGTGAGGCCGGGACAATCCGAGCTTAACCTCAGACGACAGGACAGAGTGGCCCTTTGAAAGGAACAGAGCCCTTCCTGCACACAACACTTAAGCAGCTTGATGGGACAGGAGGACGACAGGCAGGCGGTCTCGTGCAGTGCTCCCTCTAAGCTGAGTGTGAGCTAGCTCACAGTTTTTTTAGAAGAAGAAGAGACTGGATTTATACCCCACCCTTCACTACCCAAGGGTGTCTCAGAGCGGCTTACAAACTCCTTTCCCTTCCCCTCCCCACAACAGACACCCTGTGGGGCTGAGAGAGCTTGCCCAAGGTCATCCAGCAGGTGCAAGTGGAGGAGTGGGGGAATCAAACCTTGTTCTCCCAAATTAGAGTCTGCGCACTTAGCCACTACACCAAACTGGCTCTCCGGCTCATATTTTTTTGCCTTCGCTCGGGAAGGAGGGCTCCAGAGCGAACTAATTTATGGAGCAGCCAAATCGCTCGCTCACAACTTTAATGCCAGTAGCTCACCAAGTAGAATTTTTGCTCACAAGACTCCACAGCTTAGAGGGAGCATTGATCTCGTGTCTCCCCAGAGAGTGGGCGGAGGAGCAGAGTAGCCGGCCAGAAAAAGAGCCCAGAACTCTACCCAGCCCTGCTGCGCGCAGGACGATTTTCCCAGCTGAAGCGGAGCCTTCCTTCTCTCTCAAGCCCCTCCTAAAGCCTTTCCCTTACCTGCAGCCACCCCACCCCTTGGGCTATCCATTTTTAACAACCTGTAAAACCACAGTCCCTTCACCCACGCTGTCCTTCCCCTTCCAGCATAGCTGGAGAAGCACCTGAGCAAGGACTGCACCCCTTCTGCACCGGGAAAAGGGCAGGGTGTGCTGCTGACCAGACAGCCGGGTTAAGAACACCTAGAGCTGCCTTACACTGTGAGTCAGTCCGTCAAGCTGGTCACAGCGAGTCTGACTGACGTTCTCTCCGACGCTGCAGGATGTCCTCCAGGCCCAGCTCTTCTGCTTGTTTCGAAGGGACTTTTGCCAGTGACTGAACACAGGATGCTACTGAGGATTTCCCAATACAAGGAGCCAGCCCATTTTATCTGGCCTAGGCACCCCAAACCCCCTTCTCCTCAAAGCTCTGTGGCAGAGGTCCTTCCCAGCCACACTGCCCAAGATGAAGACACGCCAGGGAACTGACGGGATGAGACTGAACAGAAGGGTGGGCCAGAGGGACCTACCTGGTTGAAAGTGGGGGGTGGGGGTGGTCCCGGCGGAGGCGGAGGAGGTATTGGCATCTTCACCCCACTCCCTGCTGGCTCAGCGGACAGAGAATTTTTGGTCACTCATAAAAACCTGCGGGTCGGGAGCAAAGCACAAGGATCACAAACGGAGACCGGGAACGAGCAAACCCCAGAGCGGAGGGCGCCCGAAGCCAGTGCCCCTATTTCCCTACGGCAATCCCTCTGGAGGCTTTTGTTTCCATATTATCTCCTCCTCCTCCTCCTCTCCCTTTATTCCCAACTTGGCTGCTGTATCAAGAGAGAATGCCTGGATTTACACGAAGGTTGCTGAGAGCACACGCTGAGGGTTCCATCAGAGGTAAGCAGGATTCTGCGGGGACTATAGCTTAGCACGGGGAAACAGTAACTATTGGGGGGGGCGGGAAGCAACTAACCTGCCCCCAAAACACACAGACACTGGAACAAAGTCTAAGCTCAGCGGCACCTTTAAAACCAATGAAATTTTATTCTGGGTATAAACTTTCCCCTGGACTGCAAGGAGATCAAATCAGTCAATCTTAAAAGAAATCAACCCTGACTGTTCCCTGGAAGGCCAGATACTGAAGCTGAAGCTCAAACACTTTGGCCACCCAATAAGAAGGGAGCCCTCACTGGAGAAGAAGACCCTGATGCTGGGAAAGACTGAAGGTCAAAGAAGAAGGGGACGGCAAAGGATGAGATGGTTAGACAGTGTCATAGATGCAACGAACATGAAATTGAGCAAACTTCAGAGGACGGCGGAAGACAGGAGGGCCTGGCGTGATCTGGTCCATGGGGTTGCGAAGAGTCGGACTCAACTGTGTGACTGAACAACAACATAAACATTCGTGTGCATACACACTTCTTCAGACACACAAAAGCTTATACCCAGGATTAAACTTGTTGGTCTTCAAGGTGCCACTGGACTCCAAAACTTTGTTCTGTTGCTTCAGCTCAACACGGCTACCCACCTGAATCTAAGATACCAGGATACTGAGTACAGGATCCTGTCTGCAGCTAAACTTATGCAGAAACGCAGATTGCATTTTAAGATTAAACTGCTTCAAAGTCGGTGGTTAGAAGCTGAAGTTCCTACTGCAAAATGTGATTTGTTACACCAACCTAGTTCTAGCTACGCCAAACATATAGACTATGTAAATGTGGGAAGTTTGCCATTTTTGTTTTAAATGTTAATTCTAAATATCTAAATATCTATCTATCTATCTATCTATCTATCTATCTATCTATCTATCTATCTATCTATCTATCGCTATTGCCAAGATTATTTCTTTTCATTAAAAAAAAAACTGTACCAGGCAGAGGGAAGACATTTGCGAGCAAGATGGAGTTCTATAAATAAATTATATTTTGTTTGAAAAACTTATACTTGAGTGCCGCTCACAGCATATACCATTAAAATAAGCATAAAACCATATTTTTAAAAAAATTCACAGCATTGAAGCAACCAACAAATTTTTGCCCTAATATAAATTCCACCTGTCCTATGAAATGCACAATATCACAGCAAACATCAGTCCTAAATTACACGAATGGATGCGGAAAGCCTGGAACACTGTGCCCGGTATCAAATTACTTCGTTATAGAAAATCAGTGGGTACTGAAATACAATTCCTGTGTTAGGCTTCAGATCAATGGTAATCTTATGTCACTCTGGAACATTAAGAAAGTGATAGAAAATGCAAGTGCAGAGGTCCTTAATTTAGTAAACTTGAATACAGCGTATGATTACTGGTCTGTGTTCTCTATCTAAAAAACATAAGAATGTAAGAGAAGCCAAGGTTGGATCAGGCCAATGGCCCATCCAGTGCCATCAGGAGGTCCAGCAGTGGGGCCAGGACCCTAGAAACCCTCCCACTGTTGCCCCCCCCCCAAGCACCAAGAAGACAGAGCATCACTTGTCCCAGACTGAGAGTTCCTATCTATACCTTGTGGCTAATAGCCACTGATGGGCCTCTGCTCCATATGTTTATCCAATTCCCTCTTGAAGCCATCTATTGCTTGTAGCTGCCACCACCTCCTGTGGCAGTGAATTCCATGTCTTAATCATTCTTTGGGAGAAGAAGTACTTTCTTTTATCTGTTCTAACCCGACCGCTCAGCATGTTCATGGAGTTCCCACGAGTTCTTGTATTGTGAGAAAGGGAGAAAAGTACTTCTTTCTCAACCTGCTTCATCTCATGCATAATCTTATAAACCTCAATCATGTCAGCCCTCTGCCATCGTTTCTCCATACTAAAGAGCCCCAAGTACTTTAACCTTTCTTCATAGGGAAAGTGTTCCAACCCTTTTATCATACTAGTTGCCATTTTCTGCACTTTTCCCAATGCTATAATGTCCCTGTTGAGGTGTGGTGACCAGAATTGCACACAGTATTCCAAATGAGGTCGCACCATTGATTTATACAGGGGCATTATGATACTGGCTGATTTGTTTTCAGTTCCCTTCCTAATAATTCCCAGCATAGGGTTGGCCTTTTTTATTGCAGTCGCACACTGTTTTGACATTTTCATTGAATTATCTACTACGACTCCAAGATCTCTCTCTCGGTCAGTCTCTGCCAGTTCAGACCCTATCAACGTGTATTTATAGTTAGGATTTTTGCCCCCAAAATGTGCATCACTTTGCACTTGGCCACACTGAACCCCATCTGCCACATTGACACCCACTTGCCCATCCTCGACAGATCCATTTGGAGTGCCTCACAATCCCTGGTTCACCACCCTGAACAATTTCATGTCACCCGCAAATTTAGCCACTTCACTGCTTACTCCCAACTCCAAATCATTAATGAACAAGTTAAAAAGCACTGGACCCAGTACAGACCACATTCAAAATGTGTCACGTTGACACAGAGAGTATTCAATCTTTCTGTGTTATACCTCTGAGGATGTCAGTCACAGCTGCTCGCGAAACGTCAGGTACTACAATGCCAAGACCACGGCCATACAGCCCGGAAAATCGACAACAACAAATAAATAAATAAATAAATAAATAAATAAAAAGTGGCTAGCTACCAAGACTAAGAATGGACATGAACCAAACCATGACGCAAACTCTGTTATGAATTTTGCCCCATTATTGATTTGCAAACCAGAATTCATGACAGGTCTACTGTCATGAACTTCCACAAGCTGTTAGAGCAGTTCGTGGCAGTTCATGGATAAAGCAGAAAGCAGGGGTTTAAAGGAACTCTGAGTCGGGCTGTCTCAATCTGTCCCTTTAACCTTTAAAGGGTTGCTCCCTGCTGCTCAGCTGTTTGGGGGGCTTTCTGCAAACCCTGTTGAAATAGACTGCGGTCCCTTTCAACAGGGTTTGTGGGGCCATGAACCTGTTTGGTTCGCAAACAAACCTCTCGGTACAGTTCGCACGGTGCAGCCGCAAACCGACATGATCCGCGTTTTTCTAGTTCGTGCCCATCCCTAACCAAGACCTGCTAAGATGTACAGACCTTGGTGTTATTTACATCCAGACAGCAGCCGGGTCCACAGGTTATTCTACGGACTACATTCAAAATAGCTGACTTGCTCACACTCTATTTTTTGTTACTTTCTGGGGGAATCAGAGGACCACAGGCAGGCCATCGAACCTTAACCAAAAAAAGGACAAATTTATAATCAACGATTACAGCTCAAATATTCTCAGAAGAGCCTTTTTTGGGAGGGGAAAACCCCAGAGATTTTTTTTTTTAGTGCATCTCCATTCGACAATGTTCAATACCTGAAGAAGTGTGACTGCACACGAAAGCTGATACTCAGAATAAAACTTTGTTGGTCTTAAAAGGTGCTGCTGGACTCAAACTTTGTTCTGTTGCTTCAGACCAACACGGCTACCCCACCTGAATCAATGTTTGATATTGTACACTGAACGCACTCTGCCATTTTAGACACCCCAGGGTACTTTGGTGCATTCTGTGACAGCCATAAAACCATCCGTAAAATGAAAGGAAATACCGAAGGCGAGGGACCTCACACTATTGACACAAAGCACTATAGAAATGTCCCCCCCAGTGGTTAATGGAGTTTGCAGGTCACTTTTAATGCACTGCTGCCATTTGCGGCCAAGCACTACTTTAGGAAGGTAACATACCTGCTTGGTTGCCATGGTTCCCGCCCAAGGAACTTTTCCAGCGTATAATTCCATTAAGAGGCTCAAGGTCTTCTAACAGCACACTCCGAAAAGAGTGACACTATGGGTCTCTGAAGGAAGCCATGACAATCAGCACAATATAAAACAAGCTTCAATGTATAGTGAAAATGTGTGCACTGAAGCTCTCCGTGAAAAACCAAACAGCTTTTCCCAGTCTGTAACTATTCTACAGATTTGAAAATTGAGGCCCTGTTTACCAGAATTAAAGGTTTTAAAGACCTTCATTCCTGACCCGCATGACTCAGGTTAGCCTGATCTTGTGTGGCTAAGAGTGGCAGACTGTTGGAGTCCCCACTTCCCCACATGGAACCTGCTGGGTGACCTCTGGTCACTCACAGTTCTCTCAGAACTCTCTCAGCTCCACCTACCTCACAAGATGACTGCTGTGGGGAGAGGGAGGGAAGGCGATTGTATGCCTCTTTGAGATTCCTTAGGGTAGAGAAAAGCAGGAAACCAGCTCTTCTAAGCAGGGTCAACCTTGGCTGGTATTTGGATGGGAGACCATCAAAGAAGTCCAGGGACCCAGTGGAGAGGCAAATGATGGTAAACCACTTCTGAAAGTCTCTTGCCTTGAAAACCCTACAGGGCCGCCGTAAGCCCAAGAAGACGGCCAAAAAGAAAATAATCCTTTGGGGGTTTCTAAGTGCAGACCTGGAAACCCTGCATGGAGAGCAACCAGAGTTCAGGGTTAATGCAGAATTGCAGTCGCCAGCATCTCATACTCAACACAGGCTTTGCATGACCTGGCAGACAGATATGGAGTCCTAAATACCATGGGACAACAGAAACACTTCAGCTAAGGAAGCAGATCCAGGAAGTTATCACCTGTGAGTCACGCCACAATGCCAATAGCTGTCAAAACCACAAGACCAATGACATCAAATGATACCAGTCAGACCGACTTCGGATTGGGAAGTCTAATGCTGCTGGAATGCACCCAATCTGAATACCTGTCTGCTAAATCAAGAGCTACAACAGCCCCAGGCAATGCGAAGTGACAGAATTCTATGGAACTCAGAGGATCTGAGGCTGCTGGTATCGGGGATCAGGCACCTTTGCGAACCTCTAGGTCTGTGTGAAGCTTTACAAGGGCTGGCCAAAAGGATGTCCAGTGGCTGAACGCTCAAGTCCTTGGCCAACCCCAGAGCTCCACCATCACTTCAAGATGGAACTGTGGTAGCCACCGCACAGACTACAAGCACTATCCATTGGCATCTCTCTCTTACACAAGAGCAGAACCATTGAAATTAGCAAAAGCCACAAGGCCATGCATCTGTGGTGGGTTGTTCTTGAAAGGAGATAACGCAAGAAGAGCCCTGCTGAATCAGACCAGTAGTTCATCTAGTCCAGCATCCTATCTCACACAGCAGCCAACCAGTTCCCCTGGAGGGCCAACAACAGGGCACAGAGTCCAAGACTTCCCTGATGCTGCCTCCTGGGTCTGGGATTCAAAGGATTAGTGCCTCTGAATGTGGAGGTTCCCCTCAGCCACCATGGTTAGTAGCCACTTACAGACCGATCCTCCATGAATCTATCTAATCCTCTTTTAAAGCTCTTTATTCCTGTGGCCATCACGACATCCGCTGGCAGTGAATTCCACATTTTAATCACTCTCTGTGTAAAGTAATATTTCCTTTTGTCCATCCTGAACCTACCGCCCACCAGCTTCATTGGGTGCCCTCGAGTCCTAGCATTTTGGGAGAGGGAGAAAAAGTTTTCTGTCACCTCCCCCCCCCCCATGCATAGTTTTAGAAACCTCTATCATGTCCCCTCTTAGTTGTCTCTTTTCTAAACTGAAAAGTCCCAAACTCTTCAGCCTTTCCTCACAGGGAAAGTGAAGAAGTGAGCAGTGACTCAGGAAAGCTCCTCCCCTGCCACAAATTTTGTTAGTCTTTAAGGACTACGGGACTCTTGCTCTTTTCTACTGCTACAGACAGACTGATACGGCTACCCATCTTGATCTGTATCATAGGGAAGGTTCTCCAACTCCAAATGCAGGGACACTTACAGCCAACGGGTATGTAGCATCCAAGCCTAGCTTATAAGTGAATACCAGACTCTGCAGAATCCCATGTTCAATTTTCGAAAAGAAGCATCTATCCCCGTATAGTTACGGAGACAGACATGTGTTTGCACCAGTTGTTACACCAAAGATAGGACCAAAAGTATCTCCTGGAATTATAAAAAACTAAGAGACACAATCTCTAGTTCCAAAACTGCATCCAAAGCAATTTGCACCTTGTATCTTTATACTCTACTCTGAACATGGCCCCGATTGTGAATCAAAAACTCTACATGTTGAGGCCATGTACAGAGAGAAGGGATTTTTCTACAAACCTCAGGAGGGGGCAGGTTGCAGGGGGGGAAATTAAAAAGTTTTTAAAAGAAAGTACACAAGCAGTGCCTGCAGTTGCAAAGACCGTGCAAAGCAAACAATGCTGAGATCTTGCAAGATCATGGCTGGCACCAGTGCTCCCTCTAAGCTGTGGAGTCTCGTGAACAAAAATCCTACTTTGTGAGCTACTGGCATTAAAAGTTGCGAGTGAGTGATTTGGCCGCTGCATAAATTAGTTTGCTCTGGAGCCCTCCTTCCTGAGCAGAGACAAAAATGTGTGAACTGGAGGCTAAAAAACTGTGAGCTAGCTCACACCAACTCAGCTTAGAAGGAACACTGGTTGGCATAAGAGCTCACACTAACTCGGCTTAGAGGGAACACTGGTTGGCATAAGAGGTGTTTGTTTTTAAGGATCTGCAGCATGGAACAAGCTGTAGCACAAGGAGACTGCAACAGTGGAAGGGCTGGGGGAAGGAGGCAGCGGAGGTAGGAACGAGGCGGAGGGGAGGGGGGCACAGGGGCCGCTGCAGTGGA
>NW_015164685.1:127891-154482 GCF_001447785.1 Gekko japonicus
GGGCTTGGAGCACAAATGTGCATGTTGCAAACTTCCTGTACCAAGCCAGGGTGCCCCCGCCTTCCCCCTTCGTCACCAGGCTGCGTTCTCTGCCCCAAGGCTCTCTTCCACCCAGCCCTCCTGCGGCTTCCCGAAGCACCTGCTCCAAAGAGGAGGAGGAAACACAGGATTCATTCTTTGCTTTGAGGGAGAGAAAAGTGGGCCTGGGGCTTCGGGAAACACAGCAGCAGGCACCATGTTAAAAGATCAGGCCTTAGGGATGCCAGCCTCCAGGAGGGACCTGGGGATCCCTCAGAATTACAGGCTACAAAGATCAGTTCCCCTGGAGAAAATGGATGCTTTGAAGGGTGGAACCTAGGGCACAATGTACCCCCACTGAGGTCCCTGTCCTCCCCAGGCTCCATCCCCAAATCTCCAGGAGTTCCCCAACCGGGATCTGGCAACCCTAGACTACCTTATTTGAAAAAACTGTCATCTACAACCTAGGCACCCTGACCTGGGTGGCTCAGGCCAGCCTGATCTTGTCAGCTCTCAGGAGCTAAGCAGGGTCGGCCCTGGCTAGTGCTTGGATGGGAGGCCTCCACAGAACACCAGGGTCGTGACACAGAGGCAGGCCATGGCAAATCCACCTTGCCTTGAAAACCCTCCGGGGCTGCCATAAGTCAGCTGTAATTTGACAGCAAAAGGGGGGGGGGCAACTATAGGCACGCAGCACGCAGACACACAAGTCAAACTAAAGGCAATTTAAGCATGATTAAAGAAACCCTTACACCCAAGGCTAGATGCCTGCCTTCACCAAGTCACACCACTCCCTGCCCCCCCCCAACTTGGGATGGCATACAATTTAAAGCAGACAGTCATCTGAATAGGATATGATATTATTATTTCCAATTTGAATAACTGAAGGCATTATTTCTGTCCAAGCTCATAGCACTTCCCAAGAACTAGCAGATCTTCACAACTACCTGGAAGGGAAGCAAACCGGAAGAACAGCAGGCCTTACCAAGTCAGGAGTCATTTTTAAAAAAGAAGAAGAAAGGAACAGATTTCATGTAAAGAGAAGACCATGAATCCACCTGGGCTCCTCTCTGCCAGAGTACTCTTTTCCTTCCCTCTCTCAATCCAAGGGCAGAGGCGCGCTCCTGGGTTTACGAGCATGCCAAACCACCCTGCCTTTGAAGCAGCGGTGACGTCAGGAGGAGGGTGGCCCGCCTGCTTCCCAGCGGGATCACCTGAACAGGAAGGGAAGTGAGCCACATGCTTCAGCAGGCCTCTGGTGAATGCGAGCTCCATAAAATACGCACCAGGCAAGGATTCAAGAGGCGACAGAAACTCTTCCTGGTATGAGAAAATCCTTGAGTAACAGGAGGCTCTTGCGCAAGGCGGACTAGTCAGCCTCGGCACTGGGTGGAGTTACTCCTCTCCTGCTACAGAGGGCTACTATTAGGGGGAGGGGCCATGGCTTAGTGGAAGAGCCTCTGCTTGGCAGGTTCAGTCCCTGGCATCTCCAGTTAAAAGGACCAGGCATTAGGTGATGGGAAAGACTCTCAGCCCGAGATCCTGGAGAGCCGCTGCCAGTCTCAGTAGACAAGACTGACTTTGAGGGACCAAAGGTCCAATTCCGTGTAAGGCAGCTTCATGTATTCATGTTCTCCAATCCTGCAGGTAGGAGGGAATCTTATTTTGGTGTAGTGGTTAGGAGCGCAGAGGACTCTAATCTGGGAGAACCAGGTTTGAGTCCCCACTCCTCCACATGCAGCTGCGGGTGTGACCTTGGGCCAGTAACAAGTTCTCTCAGAGCTGTTCTATCAAGGACAGTTCTTGAGAGAGCTCTCTCAGCCCCACCTACCTCACAGGGTATCTGTTGTGGGGAAGGGGAAGGGGTTGTAAACCGCTCTGAGACTCCTTCGGGCGGCGTATAAATCCAATCTCTTCTTTTCTTCTTCTACGGCATTTGTACACTGCTCTTCTCCCTGAAGGCACCCAAAAGAGGCCTACAGGGACAACCAAAAATTTTCCAAACAACACGAAGCAACAAAGATACAGATCCTCATCCTCACCAAGGCTGCCTGACACACCAACTCAGCTTAGAAGGAACACTGGTGTTGGCATAAGAGCTCACACTAACTCGGCTTAGAGGGAACACTGGTTGGCATAAGAGGTGTTTGTTTTTAAGGATCTGCAGCATGGAACAAGCTGTAGCACAAGGAGACTGCAACAGTGGAAGGGCTGGGGGAAGGAGGCAGCGGAGGTAGGAACACCATGTTAAAAGATCAGGCCTTAGGGATGCCAGCCTCCAGGAGGGACCTGGGGATCCCTCAGAATTACAGGCTACAAAGATCAGTTCCCCTGGAGAAAATGGATGCTTTGAAGGGTGGCACCTAGGGCACAATGTACCCCCACTGAGGTCCCTGTCCTCCCCAGGCTCCATCCCCAAATCTCCAGGAGTTCCCCAACCGGGATCTGGCAACCCTAGACTACCTTATTTGAAAAAACTGTCATCTACAACCTAGGCACCCTGACCTGGGTGGCTCAGGCCAGCCTGATCTTGTCAGCTCTCAGGAGCTAAGCAGGGTCGGCCCTGGCTAGTGCTTGGATGGGAGGCCTCCACAGAACACCAGGCAGGCCATGGCAAATCCACCTTGCCTTGAAAACCCTCCGGGGCTGCCATAAGTCAGCTGTAATTTGACAGCAAAAGGGGGGGGGGCAACTATAGGCACGCAGCACGCAGACACACAAGTCAAACTAAAGGCAATTTAAGCATGATTAAAGAAACCCTTACACCCAAGGCTAGATGCCTGCCTTCACCAAGTCACACCACTCCCTGCCCCCCCCCAACTTGGGATGGCATACAATTTAAAGCAGACAGTCATCTGAATAGGATATGATATTATTATTTCCAATTTGAATAACTGAAGGCATTATTTCTGTCCAAGCTCATAGCACTTCCCAAGAACTAGCAGATCTTCACAACTACCTGGAAGGGAAGCAAACCGGAAGAACAGCAGGCCTTACCAAGTCAGGAGTCATTTTTAAAAAAGAAGAAGAAAGGAACAGATTTCATGTAAAGAGAAGACCATGAATCCACCTGGGCTCCTCTCTGCCAGAGTACTCTTTTCCTTCCCTCTCTCAATCCAAGGGCAGAGGCGCGCTCCTGGGTTTACGAGCATGCCAAACCACCCTGCCTTTGAAGCAGCGGTGACGTCAGGAGGAGGGTGGCCCGCCTGCTTCCCAGCGGGATCACCTGAACAGGAAGGGAAGTGAGCCACATGCTTCAGCAGGCCTCTGGTGAATGCGAGCTCCATAAAATACGCACCAGGCAAGGATTCAAGAGGCGACAGAAACTCTTCCTGGTATGAGAAAATCCTTGAGTAACAGGAGGCTCTTGCGCAAGGCGGACTAGTCAGCCTCGGCACTGGGTGGAGTTACTCCTCTCCTGCTACAGAGGGCTACTATTAGGGGGAGGGGCCATGGCTTAGTGGAAGAGCCTCTGCTTGGCAGGTTCAGTCCCTGGCATCTCCAGTTAAAAGGACCAGGCATTAGGTGATGGGAAAGACTCTCAGCCCGAGATCCTGGAGAGCCGCTGCCAGTCTCAGTAGACAAGACTGACTTTGAGGGACCAAAGGTCCAATTCCGTGTAAGGCAGCTTCATGTATTCATGTTCTCCAATCCTGCAGGTAGGAGGGAATCTTATTTTGGTGTAGTGGTTAGGAGCGCAGAGGACTCTAATCTGGGAGAACCAGGTTTGAGTCCCCACTCCTCCACATGCAGCTGCGGGTGTGACCTTGGGCCAGTAACAAGTTCTCTCAGAGCTGTTCTATCAAGGACAGTTCTTGAGAGAGCTCTCTCAGCCCCACCTACCTCACAGGGTATCTGTTGTGGGGAAGGGGAAGGGGTTGTAAACCGCTCTGAGACTCCTTCGGGCGGCGTATAAATCCAATCTCTTCTTTTCTTCTTCTACGGCATTTGTACACTGCTCTTCTCCCTGAAGGCACCCAAAAGAGGCCTACAGGGACAACCAAAAATTTTCCAAACAACACGAAGCAACAAAGATACAGATCCTCATCCTCACCAAGGCTGCCTGACACAGTCCCCGGGCTAATGGCCAAGAGCCCTTCGGCTCGTGCCTTTCAGATCGCGCCCAAGAGCTCCTGCCTCTGGCCTCACCCGGAGGAGAAACTAAGCCCTGATGGGAACTCAGCTTGCTTCCAGCAGCTCCCATCTACTCCTCTTTGCCAAGCTGTGGTGTGCCAAAAGTGGAGATGGGTCTCGCTGTGCAGGGGGTTTATTGATCGGCACAGCTATGATCTTACCTTTTCGGCATCCTGACTTAAAAGGGAGCTGGCTAGGAGATCTTGTCCAATGTGGCAATAAAAAACTGGAATAACTGAGCCTTGCTCCACACCCTTTGGGGTTTTTTCCTCATCTCGCGCTTTTCTTCTTTGTCACAGCACTATTCCCCGTTTGGCACCTGGTACACTACTTCCTCCGCTTTGGCTCCTGTGTTCCTCTGACTTTTAAAACACACACAGCACTGAGTTCCAGTATGTCTGGCCAACTTCAGACGACAGAGATCAGGGGAGGATTAGTACTTCTTTGGCGCAACGTGACCTCCCATGGAACTGGAAGCAAAGCGGCAATTAAGGAGCAGGCTTCGGGATTCAGTGGAGGCTGTAACAGATTTTCGTGGCGATGCTCACCAGCACCTCATGTGAGACAGACATCCCCTTGCTGTCTTGATGCAGTGAGGCAAAGGTTTACTTCATGCAGTGATCGAGGAGAAGGCAAATAATGCATATTCTCCAACTTTCAAAAATGGTACCAGAGTAACGTCCTGGTTAAGAACAGAACCAGAGAGGCCGGCTGAGGTTCCGATCCAGCTCAGCAATGAAGCTGCCTTGTACTGAAACAGAGCATCAGTCCATCAAGGTCATTATTGTCTGCTCAGACTGGGGCAGTGGCTCTCCAGGGTCTCAGGCTGAGCTCTTTCACATCACCTAGTGCCTGTTCCTTTTAACCGGAGACGCCGGGGACTGAACTTGGGAGAGCCAGTTTGATGTGAGAGCCAGTTTGGTGCACGGACTCTAATCTGAGAGAACTGGGGTTGATTCCCCACTCCTCCACTCGCAGCTGCTGGATGACCTTGGGCATGCCATAGTTCTGTCAGAGCTGTTCTATCAAGGACAGTTCTCTCAGAGCTCACTCAGCCCCACCGAGCTCACAGGGTGTCTGTTGTGGGGAGGGGAAAGGAAAGGAGATTGTGAGCTGCTCTGAGACTCCGAGTGAAGGGTGGGGTATAAATCCAATCCCATCTTCTTCTGCATGCAAAGTAGCGGCTCTGCCACTGAACCACAGCCCCTCCCGACTAGACAGCCTTAAGCATACCCTTGTCTTCAATCATAGCCATCCCTAACTCCAATATATGTGGAACATAATGGAGGGAAGGGGCTGTGGTTTCACGGCAGAGCATCTGCCTGGCATGCAGAAGGTCCCAAGTTCAATTCCCGGCATCTCCAGTTAAAAGGCTCATGTGGTAGGTGAAATGAAAGACCTCTGCCTGAGACCCTGGAGAGTCACTGCTAGTCTGAGTAGACAATATTGACCTTGATGGACCAGAGGTCTGATTCAGTATCAGGTAGATTCATGTGTTCATGTGCCTTAGACTGCCCCTGAAAGGATTACTGTAACGATTCCTTGTTTCTCTCTGTGTGTGTCTGTTTAAAAGTTTGGTTGCATTGCTGTGGTAGATAGACTAGCTTGGTTGAGAGAGGCAAGTGTGGTATGATTGGTAGTTGACAGAGAGGGGGAGCGGCTTTGGAAGTGCGTTGTGACCAGGAACAGGGCGTTCTCGGTGGCGGCTCCTATCTGGTGGAACGAGCTCCCAGGGGAGATCAGGGCTCTGCGGGACCTAGCACAGTTCCGCAGAGCCTGTAAGCCGGAGCTCTTCCGCCAGGTGTTCGAATAGGAGCCGCCACCGCCATGGTACCACCAACGCCATGGCACCATCAACGCATTAGAATCTGGGAACAGGGTAATCTGGAGGTTGAGCACTTGAATGAGATTTTTAAGAGACGGCCATCTTGGGTTTTATGAGAAGAGTACTGAATATATTTTTCTATGAGTATAACTGGTTTTAATATTTTATTGTATGTATTGTTTTATGCTATGACTTGGCAATATGCCCTGTAAGCCGCCCTGAGCCTACGGGGAGGGCGGGATAGAAATACAAATAATAATAAAATAAATAAATAAATAAGTGAATCTGGCTGGATGAGTATGTGAGTCAGTCAGGAGTTTTAGTTAGATGTTGATAGTAAGTAAGCCTTGAACTCGGTCTATCAAACTAAAAAGAGCAACAGTAGAAGCATAAACGTTCAGAAATCCTTAAAATTTCCTGGTGGCAGCAGAATCTACCCAGTTAAACATAATAAAGAGAACTTTTAAAGGGAAAATAGTCCTCCCCAATAAGGAGGACGTCACAATTACCAAGGCTTTAGTGCTTTGGAGCATCACGACAGAAAGGTGCTAAATATATACCTAGTCTACCAAAGCACAACACAAGAAAGTATACTTTTCAGGACCTAAAAGTGGGCTGTGAATTTTCCGTGGGTGGCTTGCAAGGCCAGGAATGGGGAGGAGCCAGAGGAACCGAGTGAGATAGAATCATGGAAGGGACCTCCAGGGTCATCTAGTCCAACCCCCTGCACAGCAAGAAATACACAAATACCTCCCCCTCCACACCTGCAGCGACTGCTGTTCGACGTTCAGAAGATGAAAAGAACCTCCAGGATCCTCGGCCAAACTGGCCTGTAGAAAAATTTCTTCCTGATCCCAAAGTGGCAATCAGGATTTGTCTGGGCATGTAAGAAAGGGCCACAAGTAGAGATACTTTGTGCAGCTGCAAGGGTGGTCATTGGCAAATTTTGGGAAAATGACAAACGTCCTGATATCTCTGACTGGCTCTTAAAAATTCAAGAATACTGTATAATGGATACATTATCAGACTCTCTAATACAAGGCGAAACAGAAGTTTACTCTTCAAGGTTTGTTAAAATATGGTTCCCAGTTTTAGATTATTTAGCATCACGAAAGGAATTTGAATCGGTTTTAGAAGCTATTAATGCTGTATATTAAGTTGTCTAATTTGTGAAGCTATATATTTCTCCTTTTAACCATTCGTGTTGCTTACGCTTGGTTGTAATTTTCTACTTTTAATGGTTCTCTTATGTATTAATCTACTGTAACTGGCTCTTTGTGTATGTAATTGACTATATATCTCAATAAAGCGTTGGAAGAAAAAAAGAAAGGGCCACGAGAACTAAGCACTGAGGCAGCCCTTCCTGCCCTCCCTCTCATGATCTGCCCAAGTTCACAGAATCCGCATTGCTGTCAGGTGGCCATCTAGCCTAGATGGGTGGGAGAAGGTGAAGGGGGGGGGGCTCAGTCGTAAATCCAGGCCTCTGCACCCTGTGTGAACGGACTTGGAACACAATCTGTTGCTCAGCAAAAGTTTGCAAAAGTTAAACACAAAAAATGAAACAAATTTGTTCCGTGTTAACGGATGCAAGGCTCCTGCGTTATATGACGGGAAGGGGGAAGTACCATGGAGTTACATTGCAAGAGGTTCCAAAAAAACAGGTCTCCCCTCAGAATCAAATCAGGAGACTCCAGCTGATGCAGAATGTCACACCTCGATTCTTATCAGGGGCGAGGTAGAGCATGGGTATTGCAGCCTTTCTCCATCGACTGCCCATCAGTTACCGGGCTGAATCCAAGGTGCCAGCCAAGGTGCTATACAAAGCCTTTCATGGCCTCAGCCCCTGATTAGAGATGTAAAATTTCCGGAAATTTTGAAGCTCGGAAAACCCCCCGGGTTTTTCCCGTTTTTTTCGGGGGAAAATGGAAATTTTTGGAAAAATTGAAAAAAATGCTACATTAGCATTTCTTTTGTCTTTTCCAGACTGAAAGTCATTCTGTTACTTTAGGAACATAAAATATGACTATCGACATTTTTACTTGGCATGAAATTATCACAACTAGCATATTAAAAATATAGTGTATCCAAACAATTATTACAGAATACCCACCCACATGCAAAAACAAAACTGAAACTTTATTTTCTTCTGACAATCGCACCTCCTAAAGGAAGAAATGCATCTTGTTCTTGCATTGGAGAGTTCAGTTTGTAACCTAGGACTTGCTTGTCCTCAGTGCACAGAAATTACATCAATCTGATACCATATTTGAACACCTAGTCTTAAAATATTTTATTAATCATGTTAAAATAAAACGTTCCATAATCAATTTTATTTCTTTTCTTTTCGCAATTTTTCCAATTTTTCGGAAAAAAACAAAAAGGCTTCAGGAAAAAAATGAGAAAAAACCGTTTTCTTCCCGAATTTTTCCAGGTTTTTTCTGGGCCTTCATATCTCTACCCCCTGATACGTGCAAGACTGCCTATCCCCCCTAGAGCCCACCAAGACAACTCTGCCCACCTGAGCAGGACCTTCTGCAGGTGCCACCCTGCAGTGGGGCACGATCGACAAATGCCCACACGTGTGCCTTCTCTGTAGGATGCCACCCCCCACCCTGTGGAATGGCCTGCCTGAGGTCAGGAAGGCTCCCATAAAACAGAATTGTCCAGAAGGGCATTTTTGCAGAGGAAACAGGGCTACTCTGTAACAGACTGGTCCAGGAAAATGCACCATTTCTCTACTGAGGGAGCGTCATGACTTACACCATTTAACACAGGGGCCCCCAACTTGGTGCCTGGGCTGCCATAGTGCCCGCTGACACACTTCTTTCTTGCCCAGCAAGGCTTCTGACTGACTGTGCCTATTTTTTTAAAATGCTGCTTTGGCAGCAGCTGTCACCACAGCACAAGAACCTTCGCTGTGTGACTGCAGGTAAGCTGGGGCAACCGTTTTGTGGCTGGCTCTGGCTCCTGCAGCAGCTACTTCGTGGCAGCCGTTTCGTGGCTGTGCCCACTGTGCTGTGTCAGTTTTCCACAGGTGCCTACAGGCTCGAAAAGGCTGGGGACCCCTGACTTAACACATCATGCTTAATACTTATGCTTTGTTCAGACAACAGTGTCAGAACCCACAGCTAACAACGAAGTACACACATTCAGGAACGGTTATACTTGTATTGCAAAGCTATAGATGCAGTAACACACGCACTGTTAAGAATGGCGGCAACCCATAGAGCCTAACAGGATATAGGGTATTCGTATGCACCCCCCCCCATGGCATGGGCCAATTAGGTACCCTCCCACACGCGGGACAAGTTAGGAAACCGTTAGCTGGCTACAGCTGGGAATTAGGAGTCTCTCACGGTACATAGGAGACTTCCAGACAACACAACTTCCTCCTGCACATCTGTAGAGATAAGTGTTTCAGCAAAGGCATAACAGCAGAGATAGGAATGCAATAGCACTTAACAAGACACAGAATGAACCCCCCAACCCCCATGGCAGCATAGCTGACAAACAGCTCCACTCCAAATTTCTGCAATTCCTAATCCATGGCTTATAAGATGCATCATCCTATTGAGTCCATTGATTTACATTGTGTAACTCGTCTTGAGTTACAGTAAGAACATAACAGCCCAGCTGGATCAGACCAATAACGTGTCTAGTCCAGCATCCTGTCTCACAAAGGGGCCAACCAGTTCCTCTGGAGGGCCAGCAACAAGGCATAGAGACCAAGGCCTTCCCCTGATAAGAACACTGGAAGAGCCCTGCTGGATCAGACTAGTGGTCTCTCTAGTCCAGCCTCCGTCCTGTCTCACACAGGGGCCGACCAGTTCCTCTGGAGGGCCAACAACAGGGCACAGAGGCTGAGGCCTTCCCCTGATGTTGCCTCCTGATTCAGGGATTCAGAGGATTAGTGCCTCTAAATATGGAGGTTCCCTTCAGTCACCACAGCTAGTAGCCACTGACAGGACGTATCCAATCCCCTTTTAACGCTGTTTATTCCTGTGGCCATCACCACATCCTCTGGCAGCGAATTCCACATTTTAATCACTCCCTGTGTAAAGAAGTATTTCCTTCTGCCCATCCTGAAACTACTGCAGTGAGAAAGGTGGGCTATAAAAAAAAGTAAGTACATCAAAACAAATAAAAAGTGGGTCCTGTTTCAACAAGTTTGAGAGCCACTCATCTCGGGAGTTCACAGGTGAGGTGAAATCTGCGTTGGCAGCTTCCTGGTTTACAACTCAGTTTCTCGGTCACACTTATTAAGAGCTTTGCTGCCTCGGCTTTCGATTCTCCAGCCCGGCACATCCAACCACCTTCCAAATCCATTTCACACCTCTGAAGGTTCGTATTACAACCAACCAGTTCGCTTTTCAGTAAGGCAGGCACGACCCAATCGGTGGCTTGTGCTAGAATCGACTTGCCTTGGCCAGAAAGCGGCGACCACATGAATGGAGCGATTGCTGCTGCCTTGGTTCATTAACTCCTCAGAAACACACAGCGAGTCACATATAATCACCATCATTATTACAAGAACAAGATGCTGCTCTCTCCCTACCCAATCTTCATTAGGTCGATAATTACTTTTCTAACAAGGACGGCCTTACGCAGGCCCTAGATGGAGCCGAAAGAAAATGCAGGCTTCGACCGTGGTCACAGAGATACGGCCGCGCAGGTGCCTAACACAGCACCGCATTCATATCACAGGTCTTCGGCACGGGCTCTTCTTACCTTTAAGGCCCTTCCAGGCGCAAAGAGGAAGCCAAAGAGGCGGCTGCACCGCCCGAAGCACAGGCAGGACATGGGTGTTATCGGGGAGCAGGAAGACGACAAGCATGCTCAAATGTGAGGTTTGGCTCGTGCTCAGCTGCCGAGACAAGAATTTCTTGTACTCCTGACACCCATCTGATATTTAGATATTTATTTAGAAAATGCATGCCCTGCCTCTCCAAGGACCTGCTTGAACCAGTTCACAAAGGTAAGAACAACATAATAAAGCCATCATTTTTTAAATAATGCATCAACAGCTGCATCAAACGGCATTCTGAAAGCCCAAACTAGGTCTGCCCCCTCCTCTGTTTGGTGTAGTGGTTAAATGCCAGTTTGGAGTAGTGGTTAAGTGCGTGGACTCTGATCTGGGAGAACCGGGTTTGATTCCCCACTCCTCCACTCGCACCTGGCTGGATGACCTTGGGCAAGCCGTAGTTCTGATAAGAGCTGTCCTTGAAAAAGAGCAGTTTCGGTCAGAGCTCTCTCAGCCCTGCCTACCTCACAGGGTGTCTGTTGTGGGGAGGGGGAGGGAAAGGAGTTTGTAAGCCGCCCGGAGACTCCCTTGGGTAGTGAAGGGAGGGGTATAAATCCAATCTCTCCTTCTTCTCTGCTGTCGAGACCCTCCTTACAAGCCCCGCTCTCTGTGTCCCTCTCTGCAAAGGAGAGGTGGGTGGAGACCAGGCACGGGATTCTTTTTTCAGCGGTGGCACCTCACCTGTGGAACGGCCTCCCCCTTGAGGTTTGCCCAGCGCCTACCCTACTTTCTCTCAGGAACCAGGCCAAAAGACTTCCTTTTCACCCAGACTTTTAATTAAGGGGTTGGCCTTTTCAAACTGCAGTCTGCTTCTAGCCTGAGAACAATCTGAGGTTAACTTTTAAGGTGAGGAATGTATGTGAGGTTTCTATGCTCATGTTGCTTTTTAAGCAGATTTTTTAAAAAAATTAACGATTTTATGCTGTTTTATCGTATTTAACTTTGGTGGCACCTCAGCAGGTTTTCCAGAGAGGCAGCATGGAAATTTGAAAAGTAAATATGAGTCTAGTCCATATTCCAGCATTCCATTTGGTTCTGATATTGGGCAAAACATGCTTCCATTGTCCCTCTGTCCCACCAAGATCAACCAAGTGTGCTCTAGCAACCTCTTCTAACAGCAACGGCACACAGAACTGCACCCTTGACACTTAGACCACAATCATGGGACTCCATTCCCAAGCCCTGACGTGGAAAGGGGGATAGAGGACTGAGCTACGAATCAAGAATCCCTCAACTGAACCTCCTCTCTCCCATGAACCCCCTGGGCAGTCTTACTTAAGCCCTTCACTCTCAGCCTCTGCTATATATTATATGCAGTGCTCCCTCTAAGCTGAGTTAGTGTGAGCTAGCTCACAGTTTTTTAGCCTCTGGCTCACAGATTTTTGCCTTCACTCAGGAAGGATGGCTCCAGAGCAAACTAATTGATGCAGCAGCCAAATCGCTCGCTCACGACTTTAATGCCAGTAGCTCACAAAGGAGAATTGTTGCTCACAAGACTCCACAGCTCAGAGGGAGCACTGACTATCTGGAGCAGGGGTCCCCAACATTTTTGAGCTTGCGGGTACCCCTGGAATTCTGACACAACATGGTAGGTGCAGTCACCACAAAATGGGTGCCACGCGAGGCGGAGCCAGCTACAAAACTATCGCCACACCTTTACTTCAGTCGCACAGTGAACATTCTTTTCTTCGGGACAGCAGCTGCTGCCAAAGTGACATTTTTAAAAAATCTGCACAGCCAATTGGATCTCCAATAGCCATTCAAATCCTTGCTGGGCAAAACCCCTAACTGGCCCCGGCCACTTTCCAAAAACACTCGGCGGGCACCCGAAAAGGTGTCAGTGGATGTCAGGGTGCCCACAACCACCATGTTGGGTACCCTGATATGGAAACACAAACTAAGCATTTCAGCAAGAGCTAATACACAAAGCACTTTAAAGCAGGGGTGTCAAACATGTGGCCTGGGGGCCGGATCAGGCCCCCGGAGGACTTCTAATCTGGCCCGCAGTGGGACTGGCTGTCATCTGCTTCTTCTTCCAGTTCTGCTGCTGCTGCGTCATCATAGGTTTGCAGCTTACAGATACACACCTGAACAGCATACTCAAGATTCCAACACAACAGACATTTTGATGCAATAATTCAGAGCAAGAGGTGTCAGTTATCAGACACTGTTAAATATACAAAATATTGCAAGAGTGATAATGTTTTAAGCATGATTTTATTTTAAGTTTAAAAAAACCCTTTGTCTTTGTGTCCTTTATAAAGTTTATATCTCTGCTACCTGGCGTTACATTTTATGACACGCCCGGCACAACAATGTCTCATTTGGGTATTTGGGTCTCATTTATGTCAGATCCGGCCATCATAACAAATGAGTTCGACACCCCTGATTTAAAGCTCCATATAAATCTGAAGTTCTATTACTGCATGGACTAAGCAGGCATAGACGTTTCAGATTGAACCTTAGCTGTTTGTGTCCCCCCCCCCCGTGCATTTATAACCTACTACACCCTGCTCTTGAGGTGGGCTTATAAAATCGAAGCCCAATAAAACATCCAAGCATAAAAACAAAGCTGTAGACAGAACATTAACATACTATTGTCCACTCAAAGTCTGTAGCATGACTCAGACAATGGGGGGGGAGACTTAAAGAGCTGGGCATATGTCTTGGAACACTGGACAGCAGTGGTCATTTCGGGGGGGATCGGGGGGGATCGCAGTTCCCCCGTGTGAGGTACGGGGGGCAGGGCACATGACGAAGCCCCGCCCCCTGCTTCCAGCCACCCCGCTTCCGGCCCTCATTCAGCCAGGAGGAGGCAGGAGAAGAGGGAGGGTAAGTTGCTTCCTCCCTGCCTCTCCCCACCCCTGCCTGCCTGGGGCCAGGGAGGGCCTTGGCAGGGCTTCCTCGCACTCCCGCTGGCCTTGCAGGTCCACCGCCGGGCCCCTGATGTCAGGGGGTGTGGCATATCCTAATGAGTTATGCTAATGAGTTCCCCTAGCTTGAGGCAGACTCAGCACGGTTTCTGTAAGGGAAGATCTTGTCTCACTAACCTGTTAGTGTTCTTTGAGGGGGTGAACAAACATGTGGACAAGGGGGATCCAATAGATATTGTTTACCTTGACTTCCAGAAAGCTTTTGATAAAGTTCCTCATCAAAGGCTCCTAAGTAAGCTCAAAAATCATGGGATAGAAGGACAAGTCCTTTTATGGATCAAAAACTGGCTAGTTCATAGAAAACAGAGAGTGAGTGTAGGTGGGCAATTTTCTCAGTGGAGGGTGGTAAGCAGTGGGGTACCGCAGGGATCAGTACTTGGTCCACTGCTTTTTAACTTGTTCATTAATGATTTGGAGTTGGGAGTAAGCAGTGAAGTGGCTAAATTTGCGGATGATACAAAGTTGTTCAGGGTGGTGAAAACCAGTGAGGATTGTGAGGCACTCCAAGGGGATCTGTCAAGGATGGGCGAGTGGGTGTCAACATGGCAAATGGGGTTCAATGTGGCCAAGTGCAAGGTGATGCACATTGGAGCCAAAAATCCTAAATATAAATACACATTGATGGGGTCTGAACTGGCAGAGACTGAGCAAGAGAGAGATCTTGGAGTTGTAGTGGATAACTCACTGAAAATGTCGAGACAGTGTGTGACTGCAATAAAGAAGGCCAATGCTATGCTGGGGATTATTAGGAAGGGTATTGAAAACAGATCAGCCAATATCATAATGCCCCTATATAAATCAATGGTGCGACCTCATTTGGAATACTGTGTGCAGTTCAGGTCACCACACCTTAAAAAGGATATTATAGCTTTGGAAAAAGTGCAGAAAAGGGCAACTCGAATGATAAAAGGGTTGGAACACTTTCCCTATGAGGAAAGGTTAAAGCGCTTAGGGCTCTTTAGCTTGGAGAAAAGACGACTGAGGGGTGACATGATCGAGGTTTATAAGATTATGCATGGGAAAGAGCAGGTAAAGAAAGAGGTACTTTTCTAGAACTTGTGGGCACTCCATGAAATTGCTGAGTGGTCGGGTTAGAACGGATAAAAGGAAGTACTTCTTCACCCAAAGAGTGATTAACACATGGAATTCACTGCCAAAGGAGGTGGTGGTGGCTACAAGCATTGACAGCTTCTAGAGGGAATTAGATAAGCATATGGAGCAGAGGTCCATCGGTGGCTATGATGCTCTGTGTTCTTGGTGCTTGGACGGCTTCAAAAGGGAATTAGATAGGCATATGGAGCAGATGTCCATCAGTGGCTATTAGCTACAAGGTATAGATAGGGACTCTGGGGCAAGTGGTGCTCTGTCATCTTGGAGCTTGGACAGAGTGTTGGACTAGATGGGCCTTTGGCCTGATCCAACATTGGTGTCTCTTATGTTCTTATGTTCTTACACACTTTATGAGACAGGCAGTGGCCAACAGCAGCTTTCCGGCTTGCCCCTCATCCTGTGGGCAAGAAGCTGACCGGATCCTTTGCTAAAGCTACTTTATGGTATCTAGGCCCTTAAACTAAAAAAAAACACCAAGCCCATTTGCAAGGCTAGGGTCCCCAAGAGGAGGCTGGGGTTCCCCGCTGACAGGCCCCACCGCCCAGTTGCCGATCAGCTGGCTGGCGGGGGGGGGGGAACCACACTAAAAAAGAGAGAGGCTCTGCCGAGCTGCAGCATCATGCCTACATTGCTGCCCACGTAACCCGGAAATAACATCATGACTCCTGGGACGTCAGGGTGACACCCTGGTATTTGGGCAAAGACTCTGTGGTACATTTGGCTTCTCCCAGAGAGCTTCTGCCCGAATACTAGAGCGTCACCCCCAACGTCCTGGAAGAGATGGTGTCACTTCCGGGTCACATGGCCAGTGACACAGGCACGTTGCTGCATGACAGAAGAGCCCCCCCTCCTGCTCCCGGTAAGTCCCCCCTGCCAGTTGGTGGGAGGGACCTGGCAACCCCACTACAGGCTGAGCCATGGGTAGCAGTCAACCTTCTCAGGTTGAGGAAGGAGGAGGAGATTGGATTTTTACCCCGCCCTTCACTACCCAAAGGTGTCTCAGAGTGGCTTACAAACTCCTTTCCCTTCCCCTCCCCACAACAGACCCCCTGTGAGGTAGGTGGGGCTGGGAGAGCTCTTGACAGAAACTGCTCTTTTTCAAGGACAGCTCTGACAGAACTATGGTTTGCCCAAGGTCATCCAGCAGCTGCAAGTGGAGGAGTGGGGAATCAAACCCGGTTCTCCCAGATTAGAGTCTGCGCACTTAACCACTACACCAAACTGGCTCTTCAAACAGCACCCCAAAAGAGGAGAGAAGCTCGGGTGGCGGCTGCAGGCCACTGCTGCGCCTGAAAACAGACCAGCGTCTGACAAAGGGCCGTTTGCTTGGACTGGCACAGGCCTAGCAGGGCTGCCCCACAATCTGTTGGAGCTCCCTAACACCCCCGCAGAAGGTCAGATAAGGACTTTGGACACAGCATTCGTGAGCCACGGCATTTCGCCAAGGGCATCCCTAGCCTTCCGAAATGTAAAATCGAATTTACTCAAAGGAAACAGAAGGTGGTCCCATATAAGTCTCTCTGCATTGACTACCCTCCCTAACTCTTGCACAAAAATTATAAGACGTAGCCAAGAAGCTCACTCGGAACCCAGGCACCTCTGCTATTTATGCTGCGTCAAATCGCAGATTTCCACAGCTGAAGGCATTTTTAAAATACTGACTCTCTGTCCAAGGTATTCAAATACAGGGTATTGATTGATGTTGGAAGTGCAAAAAGGTTGAGGGCTCGTTTTATCATATGTGGTGGACTTGTGAAAAAGCAAAAAAAAAATGGGTTGAGATTCATGCAGAAATGGAAAAAATTGTGAAATGTAAATTTAAGAAAGAACCAGAAATATTACTTTTGGGACTAAAAATGGAAGAGGTCAATGTGGCAAAAAGGACACCGATGTGGTATATGATTACAACTGCCAGAATGACATATGCTCAAAGTTGGAAGCAAGATAAAGTCCCGGAGATTGGAGATTGGATTAAAAAATTACTTTTTATGGTTGAAATGGACAAGATGACAAGAAAACTTAACAATATGGAAGCAGAAGACTTTTTAGCAGATTGGAAAGATTTAAAAGACTATTTAGAGAAGAATTGGGATGTAAGAGACAACTTATTTTGCTTTAATAATTACTGAGTATTAAAGTTTAAAAATATGGAATAAGAAATAGAGAAATTTATATATGAAGAGATTAGTTACCTATTGAACTTATAATGATAAAGGGAAGGAAGAAGGAATTTAAGAATTTTGCAGGACGTTGTAGCACTGTGGGAAGCCATGCGGGGGGGGGGAAGGGAGGAGGGTAGGATAAAAATGTATTATAAATGTTGATTTTGAGTGATGATATCCTAAATAAAAATTGTTTAAAAAAACAAACAGGTTATTGAGAGCCTGTGTGTGGTGTAGCGGTTAAGAGTGACGGACTAGTACCTGGGAGACCCAGCTTCGAATCCCCACTCATGCCAAGGAAACCTGCTGGGGGACCTTGGGCCAGTCACTCTCAGATTAACTTACCTCACAGGGTTGTTGTGAGGATAAAATGAAGGGAAACTGAATGATGTAAGGTACTCTGGGTTCCCATTAGGGGAGAAAAGCTGGTATAAATTAATTAAAAAATAAAGGGCAGAATTTTTCTCCCCCCCCCCCCAATCAATCACATTCAGCTGCATAATTCATGAGCACGTGCGTGGGTTCTGTTTTATGTACAGGAATTCCCTGCAGGAAAGCCAGGCAGATTCTGTTGTTTGGCTTTCTAGACTGGAAGTGATCCTCTTCCCATGAGCAGACACCACTCCTGTAACACTCTCATCAACAAAGCGTTCAAAACTAACGCATGCATTCTCTGAAGATCTGCCCCCGCTCACCAATTTTTCACTCCTGATTTACTCATGCAGTGGAATGAGATGGTAGAAAAGACTTTGCCACTGGAAAGAACTAGCACAGGAACCACAAGTTTAAAGCGCCCTCCGTGTTAAGAACCCTTCAAAAATACAAAAGCCAGCACAATACCTGGATATAAATTAGTACCTTTCTTCCCGATGTACATGTTGTCTATTTGCAGGTAGCTTTTGCACACAGGGAAATTTTAAACAATTATATCCCCTCAAACCCACATTCTGAAGCGCCATTCTGCACTCCGGCACAGTGTGCTAGAATGTTAATCCTCCCAGGACTGTACCACTTCAGAATACAAGTTGGGGGATCACATGCTGGACTGGTTCCCCCATGAAAAAACCCAACTTGTGCAAAGCTAAACTTAGAAAGCACGGTTCTGACCTAGCTTCACCGATGTGCTAGCTTTCAACAGGAAGACACTTTTTGACATGGGGGAAGAATCAAACACGCAACCTCTTTCTCACAGTCTCAGCAGAACTATGGAGCATGCATTTTCTGAATCAAAACCACAATTTAAAGCACGTTAACCGTTATCAAATTATAATATTTCAGCTCTGAGTCCTACATACCAGGAAGGAATATAGTATTTAAATGAAGTTAGCCGTCCAAACCATGTGCTTAAATAACTAAAGCTATACTTAAAGAATGCAAATTGAATGCATGTGGCTCTTGCTAATTCTATTTTGCCTGATTAATTCTGATGTTAACTTCATCAGTGACTAAAACAGGGAAAAATCCAAACACCCACCTTTGGGGTCCTCAGAGAAAAAATGTTATTTATTTAAAATATTTGTATCCCACTTTTTTGCCCAGCTGGGGCCCTCAGGGCAGTTAAGAATTAAACACATTAAAAATCAACTTTAAAAATAGTGCCCCCCTCCCTTTGGTCGCCACCCATCTCGCCTCAGCTGACAGGACTCTGAAGAAACTTGTAATATTCAGATAAGTTCAAAGAGAAGTAGGTGACCCTTAAGGTTTATACAGGACACAAACAATATAGGGATTTAATGGTCAATACCAGAACCTTGAACTGGACGCAGAAACAAAATGGAATCCAGTGCGGATGGAACAAGTGGAGGAAGGTGTTCCTGCCCCGCACTGCCAACTGTTTATCCAATAGGAGGCCTGGGTCCAGCAGCACCCCTAGGCTACGAATCTGCTCCTTCAGGTGGAGTGCAACCCCATCCAGGAGACGCCTCAGTTGCTGGGTCAGTCTTTCCACCCACCTTAGTACCTCTGTCTTGTCTGGATTAAGCTTCAGTTTATTTGGCTTTATCCATCCCAAAACTGCCTTCAGGCACCAGTTCAAGGGTTCCACCGGCTCCTGGGGATTTGCTAGAAGCATGAGATAAAGCTGAGTGTTAACCACATATTGGTGACAGCCCAGTCCAAATCACGGGCTGACCCCCCCCCCCACTGGTTTCATGCAGATGTGAGAAGAAATGCTAAGTCTATTTCAGCCAAAAAACCCAAACAAACAAACATCAAAGAGGATCTAAATAATATCATCTGATATTAACCTACTGAACTACACACTTCCCCCCAAAAGGGAAAAGACATCTTGTATTTTGCACCTGTTCTTAGCAAGCCCAAGGACGTGCTGATCTGGAAACTCTCTCTTGCCCCCCTCTGGATACCACTGCGAGACAGAATGATACATTATTTTATTATTACTTTCTTTGCAGCCCACCTTTCTTACTTGAGACTCAAGGAGGATTACACCATGTAAATCCAGTGCAATTCGACTAGGATTACAGCATCACCATGTCCAAACTAGTTCCCGTTGCATACAGAAAGGGGGGGGGGATGAACTTCATGGACTCTTCTAGAAAAGCAAAATCCAAAACTGGGTCTTGAGATAGGCTGATTCTGGTCCCAATCGTAAAGAAGGCATGCCCCCAGAGCACAAAACCTTTTTGTAACAGAGAGCTCTCACAGACGCCACAAATCATCCAACTGTCAACTGGCACACAAGGTAGATTCAGGTGGGTAGCCATGTTGGTCTGAAACAGCAGGACAAAGTTTCTGAGTCCAGTGGCACCTTTAAGACCAACAATGTTTTACCCTGGGTATATGCTTTCGGGTGCAAATGAAAGCTTATACCCAGAATAAAACTTGGTTGGTCTTAAAAGTGCCACAGGACTCCAACTTTGTTCTGTCAAACGAGGTGGTAGAGGAGGAGCAAGGTGAGGCTGAACAAGACAAGAGGACACATTAATGAAGCCAAGAGAGGACTCGCCGGTACCAGATTCACCAAATCACTACCCAGTCGTCCCACAGAAGGATATCCGAGCAAATAACAAAAGTTTGAAAATCCTGCCTACTAATCCTAGAGAAAGCATCACAACCCACACAAGAACTCCATCCGGACAGTTTTTATTTGCTACCCAAAACTGATAAGCCAAGGAATCTGGGCTGCTGCATTATCTCAGAGATCAACTCCATCTGCATTGACATTTCACCGTGCAAAGTGTTTCAAAACACTGCAGCTTGCTGTAATTTTTGAAGCTTTCTGATACAGTAGGCCAGTGTTATCCCCCATGTTGTAGGCAGAGTGGAAGCAGAGAAAATGAGTCTTCCTTAAGACCACTTAGTCTCTCTAGCAGTGGCAAGATCTGAATGGGGGGGGGGCACTGCTTGGATCACAGCTCATTCTCTTAGCCACGGCTGTTACTGCTGCTCTCTGTCAGTTCTGGGATTCTGGAAAAGGTTAGATTGGATAATCTAATGATTGTCTGGGATCCCTTTTAGCATGTTTGAATTATATTTAACAAAGTTTTAAAAACATACACCAAAGTAATTTTCTTTCTCTTTCTCTCTCTACTCCTCTGACCTACAGGTCTTGAGCAGTGTTCCCTCTAAGCTGAGTTAGTGTGAGCTAGCTCACAGTTTTTTTAGCCTCCAGCTCACACATTTTTGTCTTGGCTCAGGAAGAATGGCTCCAGAGCAAACTAATTTATGCAGTAACCAAATTGTTCACTCACAACTTTTTAGCTCAGCAAGGATGGCTCCAGAGCAAACTGATTTATGCAGTAGCCAAATCGCTGGCTCACAACTCTAATGCCAGGAGCTCACAAAGTAGAATTTTTGCTCACAGGACTCCAGCTTAGAGGGAGCACTGGTCTTGAGTAGCATCAATTAATCCCAACTAGGAATAAAAGGAAGAAAGGAAGGATTCAAGGCAGCACAGACAGTCTACACCATATTAGAGAAGACGCCTTTCACAAGCTGCCCAAATTCTCATGGCCTGAACAAGGAACACTGAAGTAATTCTATGAACAGTATAAATATCTCAAAAATTTCCCCAACAGTAAGAAGCAGTTTAACTGAAATATTTTATTAGGTGTGTGTGTGAGGGGGGAGGTAGTCAATTAAACACACTTCCTAAAAGATTACCACCTGGTTCCAGTTTGAAGAAGAAGAAGAGAAGAGATTGGATTTATACCCCACCCTTCACTTGGAGTCTCAGAGGGGCTTACAAACTCCTTCCTCTTCCCCTCCCCACAACAGACACCCTGGGAGGTAGGTGGGGCTGAGAGAGCTCCGACAGAAACTGCTCTTTCTCAAGGACAGCTGTGCCAGAGCTTGTGACTGACCCAAGGTCACATCAGCAGATGCAAGTGGAGGAGTGGGGAATCAAACCGGGTTCTCCCAGATTAGAGTCCGCACACTTAACCACTACACCAAACTGGCTCTCACTTTGTTTAATTGATGACACATTCTGGGCTCATGGCATAGAACTTCTCAAGAGGGTGCACCAAGATTACATTTCACTGGACTGCCCTGATCTTTTCCACCTGGAAACCACCAAACAAGTAAGCTGTTAGCTATTTCATGGCGATATATACAACAATCACCCATGACACCAGCTGCTGTAGGGTATGATCAAGCAATACCTTACGACCACGTGTTTGGATTCCCAAGATCATGACAGCTATGTGTAATGAAATGCAGGCACACCAGGCATGCCATCAAGAAGTGGATCTGTTCCAATGGAGCAGCATGCCTGCCAAACCATTTTTGTCTAGTTGAACACATGAAGCTGCCTTATATCAAGGTCAGAATAGATGCTTTTGAACTATGGTGCTGGAGAAGACTCTTGAGAGTCCCTTGAACTGCAAGGAGATCAAATCAGTCCATCCTAAAAGAAATCAACCCTGACTGTTCCCTGGAAGGCCACATACTGAAGCTGAAGCTCAAATACTTTGGCCACCAAATGAGAAGGGAGCACTCACTGGAGAAGACCCTGATACTGGGAAGGATTGAAGGAAAAAGAAGAAGGGGATGGCAAAGGATGAGATGGTTAGACAGTGTTACCGATGCAACAAACATGAAGTTGAACAAACTCCGGAGGACAACGGAGGACAGCGGAATGCGATCCACGGGGTCACAAATAGCAGGACTCGTCTGTGCGACTGAACAACAACATCAAGGTCAGGTCAGTGCTACCTAGTGACTCTCTTGGGCCTCAGAAAGAGGTCTTTCAGATTACTTGACTCAGTTACCTGATCCTTTTAAAGGGAGATGCTAGGGACTGAACCCAGGGCACGCTGCAAACCAGACGCTCTACTCCAAGACACAGCCTGTCCCCTGTTGACACACTCCCACAACAGCAAAGAACCAAACAGCAAAAGCAAGACTCCAACCTAGAGCAACCTGCTCTAGAACAAGTTACACAACACGGGCAACAGAACACCATGAGGCAATCTCTTACAGTATTCATTCAAAGTCCTGCAACGTATCAGAACCTAACTGCTATACCCTGCTCTGCTCAACTTTCAGTGAGGCACAGAGGGACAGCAGACATGCCTCTAACTTAGAATTACTAAGCGGCAATAAGAACACTGTAACGGAAGCACGAGACCATCCAATTGCCAAGTGCTCCATTAAATCAATGGTGCCGGAAGGTTCCATCAAGTCACATGCACTTTATGGCAACCCTATACGGTTTCCGAGGCAAGAGACGTTCAGAGGTGGTTTGCCATTGCCTGCCTCTATGCCATGACCCTGGACTTCCTTGACCGTCTCCCATCCAAATACTAGCCAGAGCCAACCCTGCTCAGTTCCCAAGAATAGAGGAGATCACGCTAGCCTTGGCCATCCTGGTCAGGGCATTAAATCAATAGCAGCACCACAGCTTGAAGGCCTGACACCACTACCCACATCCAGAGCACTTACACCTGTGCACAGATACTATCTTGCACCAAACACCCATCAGCCGTCCACAATGGGAGCACAGAGCTAGGTTTGAGGGACAGCCAGTATGGTGCAGTGCTTAAGAGTGACGGACTCTAATCTGGAGAACTTGGTTTGATTCCCCTCCTCCACATGAAACCAGCTGGGTGACCTTGGGCTGGTCACAGTTCTCTCTGAAACGTCACAGCCCTACCTACCTCACAGAGTGCCTATTGTGGGGAGAGGAAGGGAAGGGGATTATAAGCCGCTTTGGGACTCCTTAAGGTGGAGGAAAGTGGGGTATAAAAATCTACTCTTCTTCAAAATCATCAACGCAAGCCTGATAGAAAAATGAAAAATACAAAAGAGTCCGAGACAGCGAACATTTTAACCTTCCTGGACACTCCACACGGCTACCCACAGGGAAACCTATTCTGGTGGACAGGTGGGGAGTGAGACAATGAAGCGGATATTCAAACTTGACTGTGTCAATGATTCTTCCGTTCTTCCCTCACTGTGTCAGTGATTCTTCTGCTCTTCCTTGACTGGTTCCTGTGTGACTAAGGTAAGAGTAAGAGGACACAGGGACGGTCACGGGGCCATTCATGTGTGTCTCCCATTTAGCATGGTTCCAAATTGGGGTTTGGGACCCACACAGTAATCTCTGACCCATATCAAAGGCTAATTTAAATTCCGCTGTAACTGCATGGGTACCACTCAAAAGAAGCTCACATGTTGCTAAGGTAAAATTTATTTATTTACTTCTCTTTTAACCTGCCCTTCTACTCCATGGGGACCCAAAGCAGCTCTTCTCCATTTTGTCCTCACAACAACCCTGTGAGGTAGGGTGAGTTTAAAGGACCTCTCGGTACAAAGATGAGCAGGGATTTCATCACGGCCGTGCAACATCAAACCTCAAAGCGCTTCCTCCTCCTGCAGCTACAAGAAGGCTACTGAATGCAAGCATCTCTACACCCTCACCCCACTTATTTCTCACTCAATACTGCAGTAATCAACAAATCCAGGTACCATGTTGTCACGGCTCTTTGAAATTTTACTCTGGTGCCTAGCTTTTTAGCAACGACTGAAGAATGAGGCTGGTTTCTAAAGCCAAAGGTAATTCGTCACAGCCTACAAGATTGGCTAAACCACTATAATATCACAGATCTAACACTGTTAAAGGGTTACCATATGAGAAGTTCGCTTCCATCAAAAGAGAAGGGTCGATTTGGACACGAAACAAAGACGAAAATGGGATCAATTTTACACACGCGTTTAAACCAGCCAGTTAAACATCTGAGCCAGTTAAATATTTACTACTTATTTACATTATTCCCCACCACCACCACCGCTTATGTACACCCATTCATGTACTCCATTTATATACCCTGCCTTTTTCCCCAACATGGAATCAAAGTGCCTCACATCATTCGCCTCTCCTCTGCCTCATCCTCGCAGTGACTCAGTGAGGCAGGTTCAGCTCAGTGTGAGTGGCCCAAGATCACCCGGTTAGCTTCAAAGCCACAGTAGGAATTCAAACCTGGGTCTCCCAGTCTGATGCTCTAACACACTGGCTTAAGGTAGGTACCAGAGCCAACCCTGCTCACCTCAGTGACCATTCACAGTCCAAGGTTCAGAGAAATGCCACAAAGATGATCACCATGACCAGCAAAGGGAGGGGGGACGACAACAATGGAGAAGCCTCTCTGTGCAACAGCTTTTATTGGAATCTGGGACTGGGGAAGGACAAGACCAGAAAAAAGCAACACATTGGCTAGAGGGTTTAAAAACACTGGCAACAAAGCCAAGCACAGCTCAAGCCAGTACAAGGACAAGAAAGTAGTGCTTTAGCAACTTAGGTATATGGCTCAAATTAGGAGCCCACCTAACTATTGAGAAAAGCCCCCCCTCCCCCGTGGTAACTTATACTAACCTAACCTCAGGAGGCAACATTTTGTCACATTTAGGAACAACTGATCACAGCCACACGTTGAAAACCGACAAGACTTAGAGCATCGCAGCTAGGAGTGTGATAGTAACATTTACGTGGCACTTTTCAAACATACAATGTTCTGCAAAGCCAGTTATGTCCATCAGACACAGGAGGACAGAGGCTGAGAAACTGACTTCTCCAATGCTTCCTGACAAGTTCAAAGCTGGTCTGAAACCAAATCCAAATCAACAATTCTGCCTTAAAGCCGCCTGGGACTCCCCATTGAAGACTGTCTCCCAGGATCCACAGACTGCAACAGAGCAGGGTTTCCCAAGGAAAAGATGAACTACAGGAACAGGTGTAAAGCGAAACAAACCAGAATTCAGGCCAGCCAGCAAGCAGGCTGCTTCCCAGCTATCTTGACACATCCCTTTGAACTACCGAGATTTCTGCTTGACCAGTCCCTTTCACACCCTCCGCTCCCAAGCAGAAGCTCGGCTCCCAAGTTTCAAGAAAGGCACGTTCAGTGAGCAAATGCTACCACCAGAAAAGTCAGAACTGAAGGAAACTTTGCCTCCACCTGCAGAGAGGGTGGCGGCTGTCTTTGGCAGAGTCTAACATTAGACCAAAGCCCACCCTTGAAGCAGCAAGAAAAGGGACCAGGGCATGCTCAAAAGGGGGCTTTGTAACAGAACGAGGGGAAACCTTTAATAAGAAACAAGGCAAACAAAAACAGAGCACAATGAAGTGAAGAGACAAAAGGAAGCACTTGCACAAGACCTCTCCACCCACCTACCAGAGTTGCACCTGCTCTCAGGATCATTTCTGAAGTCTGACAGCAGCAGTGTATGAGTGAAGCCACCAGGAAACGTCTGCTCCTGTCCCCAAAGCAGTTGGGCCCTAAACTCCCAGCAACTGGGAAGAGGCAGAGTTCCTCTTACCACACCCTTGCCAGGCCAGCCTTCTTCCAAAGAGTCGCTCTTCCTCCTCGCTAGCCAGAGTCAACCAAGCCCTCCACACGCAGGCCTTCCAGCCCACAGGAACCGACCCCACCCTTTCAGCCTACCCACCCCCAGTCTGGTACCAACCTGGGCCAGGCCAGCACATACCAACCTGCTTCGCTCATCCATCTTGCTTCCAAGCTCACACACACGAGACACCTGGAGAACACCCCTCACCTCTTCCCTATAAAAGACACCTGACTGCCGTTTTCAAACAAGACCAGCCCTGCAATGACATTGATCCACCTCTGTCTTCAAGCTATGACTGCGGTACAGACGGCTTTTAAAGGGCACTCGACAGATTCAGGGAGGAGAGGTCTATCGGCGGCCACGACTAAAGGAGACCTCCATGTTCAGTGGCAGTAAACATCCGAATCCCAGAGACAGGAAGCAACATCAGGGGGAAGACCTTGGCCAGCTAGCCCCGCAGGGCAGCTAGTAGCCACTCCTTGAAACAGGATACTGGACTAGACGGACCACTGTTCTGATCCAACAGGGTGCCTCTTTTTAAACCCAGCAGCCACAGTTATACTCCCAACTCCAGATTTCCTACGATGCTTCCTGCACCCCGATCCCGAGCAAAAAGTAAAAAAAAAAACCCTAGACCCTGAGCCAGCAAATATGGTCACAGGAACAAACAGAATCCCGGAGATACTGCGCGCCCAAGAGTTTATCCCAAACGGCATCCCTTTTCTGCTCCAGCAGACCTCGGTCCCCTGAACAGCGCCCAGCACTTCGCAAGAAAGCTGCAGACCCTCCCCCTTACCCTGACC
>NW_015164685.1:154493-157682 GCF_001447785.1 Gekko japonicus
CCAGGTGTTTCCACTGACCCCGCCTCCCCCCCCTTGACCCCTAACCTCCACAGGGACGCAGGTCAAAGATCAAGCCCCCGACGGTTTCTCCCACACAAAACTGAGGCCTACAGAAGACTAGGAAGGCCCAGACCGCCCAGGCCCACGCTTGGGTGAAGCCGGGAGCCTTCGTAGCTTACCCGCAGCCTTTGCTCTCCTCCTGGCCCTCCAACCCGGAAACAACCGTGCGCCCTCCCGGCGGCCACACAAAATGGCGGCTAGGCGCACCCCCTCGGTCAGCGCGCATGCGTAAGGCGACCACGCCCCCTTCCGTGAGACGGGACGGGAGAGCGGTTGGGTGCAGCGGCCATACAAAGAAGGTCGTGAGGAGGAGGAGGGAAATGTCGGCCATGTTGAGAGGGCTCTGGTCTGCAAGCGGCGGCCCTATTGGGAAGGGCTTTTGAAGCGGCTCTATGATGTTTGTGTGGGCCTGTGCTTTGTTGTGCTACCTTTTAAAGTAAACTTGTGGAGAACTTCGGTCAAGCCTTTGGCGCCCACAGCGAGTTACGAGCGCCATCTACAGCCGCTCGCTGATTACGACGGCCGCGAATTCAAGCCTTTTGTCGTCATCAAAAGGTCGCCCATCGGCAAAAAGCGCATAATGAAAACATCACCAAAGTCCGGTCTAGTCGTCTCGTGCTTCGTCGCAATGATCTCTGGGAATTGTAGTTCATAAGAGAGCGCTATAGATACTTGCTGTTAGTTACCCACATTTTGTTTTATTCGTAATAGAGTAATGAGGAGCTTGGATTGGGGGTGGGGGGAGTGTACAGGATTCGGGGAGGTGTTTTTGAAAGAAAAGGGGGAGGCGAAATATTTTTAAACGAGGCCACTTTGTATCCTGCGCTTCTTAGAATATGTGAGGGTTGTTACAACTTGGGGTGCTTGCTTCGATACAGAAAAGATGTTCCGTGGCCACACAGAGTCCACACGACACAGGTTAATACGGTTATTCCTAGTTTCCTTTTCAGTAGGAAAAAGCATGGGCGCCCGTGTTCCCTGCCATTCAATCCTAATCATTGCCTATGGCTTTGGTGGGAAGGTAACAGCGTTCTGTGCGCCTCAGCATTTAGTCACGCTGGCCACATGACCACGGAAACGTCTTCGGACAGCACTGGCTCTCCAGCTTGGAAACGGAGATGATCACCGCCCCCTAGAGTCGGATTCGACTAGTTTTTGAGCAAGGGAAACCATTACCTATAGTTTACTGCAAGTATGATCCTGCTATGTAATTTTTCATCCTCTAATGTGTCACATTAATACTTACGCTTTGCCTCAGTTCTGTTTATAGATTTCTGGTTGGTTCCAGATTTCTACAGTCCTAATCCTAACGCATTGGTTATCGAATGTCCCATTTTGCCGACTGTACTGACTCACCCTGTGTAATCCACCTTGAGTCCAAGTGAAGAAGAAGAAGAGATTGGATTTATACCCCACCCTTCACTATCCAAGGGAGTCTCAGCGTGGCTTACAAACTCCTTCCCCATCCCCTCCTCAGAACAGACACCCTGTGAGGTAGGCGGGGCTGAGAGCACTCTGACAGAAACTGCTCTTTCTCAAGGGCAGCGCTTATCCAATCCAATCTCCTCCTCCTCCTCCTTCCATCTCAGACATGGCTGCTCCATGAAGACCCCGTAGGCCCCTGCATACGCCGCACTGAACCACCACACCACACTGTTTCTCTTTCACCAAACTGAAAACAGCAGACTATAAATAATGTAAATAAATAAATAAAGGGGGTGCAAAAAACCCCTTTTTGGTACTGTCACGGGGTACATAATTGCCATTTGGAGAAGGTAAATTTGCTTATCTACTTTATTTATACCCTGCCTTTCTCCCCAGTGGGGAACTAAAGCAGCTTGCATTGCTCTCTTTCCTCCCGGTTCATCCTCGCAACAACCCTCTGAGGTAGGCCAGGCTGAGTGTCGGAAGGGGGATTCGAACCCGAGTCTCCAGACCCTAATCCCGCATTCTAATCATTACACCACACTGGCTCTTCCCGTTTGGTGGGAAATGCTGTCAAGTTGCAGCTGACGTACGGTGACCCCTAATGGGGTTTTCAAGGCAAGAGACGTTCAGAGGTGTTGCCATTGCATGCTTCTGCAAAGCAACCCTGGACTTCCTTAGAGGTCTCCCATCCAAGGACTAGTCAGGGCTGACTCTTCTTAGCTTCTGAGATCTGAGGAGATCAAGCTAGCCTGGGCCATTCGGGTCAGGGCTCTTTCGCTATAGCAAGGCTATATTGCTCACCCTTCCTGTTCCACGTTAAATAGCAAAGGAAGATCGGACTTCTTCTTCACCCAAAGAGTGATGAACACATGGAATTCACTGCCACAGGAGGTGGCGGCAGCTACAAGCACGGACGGCTTCAAGAGGGAATTGGATAAGCATATGGAGCAGAGGTCCATCAGTGGCTATTAGTCACCAAGGTATAGATAGGAACTCCCAGGCTGGGGCAGGTGATGCACTGTATTCTTGGTGCTTGGGGGGGGCAACAGTGGGAGGGCTTCTAGTGTCCTGGCCCCACTGGTGGACCTCCTGATGGCACCTGGCATTTTTGGCCACTGTGTGACAGAGTGTTGGACTGGATGGGCCATTGGCCTGATCCAACATTGGCTTTTCTTATGTTGGACTTTAAGCAAATTCTCACCATGTGTAGGATAGGATTGTGGCTGGCAATGTGGAAGTGGAGAAGCTTAAACACTGGTGGATTTTCACCAGCATAAGAGATGAGTTAAGCGTACGCTCCTTCTCACACACAGATCAAAAGTTAGTGAGGGGCTCAAGGCAACAGAGGTTTGGGGAAAGCCCCTAGTGAAATGAGCCCCTGCACCTGAAACAGTTGTCTAGAAGATGTAGGATTCAGCAAGCAAAGCTTTTATGCTTATACTAGGAAAAAGGCCCGTTGTGGAAATAAATACAACGGCCTCTAGAAAGAGGCTCTGGGCGGGTGCCCCGGCCTTGGACACTCAGTGTCAATTTGCTGTGGCGACCTCAGCAGGGTATAATGACACTGAGTCCACCATTTTCTCCAGAGGAACTGATCTCTGCTACCTAAAGAACAGTTGTAATTCTGAGTGATCTCCAGCCATCACCTGGAGACTGGCAACAATGGGTCCCCAGAAGGGAATGGTTGGTTTGGAGGGTGGA
>NW_015164685.1:157893-230373 GCF_001447785.1 Gekko japonicus
CATCTGGAAAGCAGTTGTAATTCTGAGTGATCTCCAGCCGTCACCTGGAGATTGGACACATTTTACCTCAGAACAGAAAACTGTTTAGAATGTTAGAGGCAAAAGCCAATCAAGTTGCATATGCAAACGACCTCTGTGTTCCGAGGCAAAGGCCAATGAGGCTGCATATGCAAATAACCTCTGTGTTCTGACTGGCTATGGGGGGGAGGGGATTAGCAAAATGTTTAGAATGTTGGAGGCAGGACTCAGGTAAAGCAGCCAGTGGATAGGGAGACCCTCTGAATGACAGATCAGAGAGCGAACTGATTTTGGAGCGTGTGGAATGTTCTAGAGAAGTGCCACCACCATTCGGCTTTTATTTATAAGGAAGATGACAACCAGCTCCTGACCCCTTGTATATAACTGGCACTCCTCCCAGTGCTGCGTGAACTGCACTGGCTGCCTAGTGAATACCAGATCCGTTTCAAGGTGTTGGTGCTTACCTTTAAAGCCCTATACGGCCAGGGGCCAGCATACCTTTGGGAACCACCTCTCCCCATATGAGCCCCATAGAGCACTGAGGTCTATAAATCAACACCTTTTGGTAATCCCCGGCCCCAGGGACGTCCGACTTGCCTCGACTAGGGCTTTTTCGGCCCTGGCCCCCACCTGGTGGAATGAGCTCCCGTATGAGATCAGGGCCCTGTGGGATTTATTACGATTCCGCAAGGCCTGTAAGACTGAGCTCTTCCACTGGGCTTTTGGTTGAGGTGGTGGAGGGGCCCCCCCATCTGTTCATTTCCCATCTGTGGCCTGGGTCTGAATAGCCATCTAGGAACCCACACTTCTGTTACATCTAAATTACGGAGACATTTGACTGCATTTTCACAAGACATTTTATGATCTATGTTGTTTTAACTTGTCGTTTTAAAGTTGTTCTTAATTGTACTATATTGTATTAAAACCAATGGAATCTGCTCTGAGCCTGCTCGCGGGGTAGGGCAGGATAGTAAAGGTAAAGGTTTCCCGTGCTCGAAAGCCAGTCGAATCCAACTCTAGGGTTGCGGTGCTCATCTCCGTTTCCAAGCCGAAGAGCCAGGGCTGTCCGAAGATGTTTCCGTGGTCATGTGGCCGGCATGACTAAATGCCGAGGCGCACGGAATGCTGTTACCTTCCCACCGAAGTGGTACCTATTTATCTACTTGCAATTTCTTGCTTTCAAACTGCTAGGTTGGCAGGAGCTGGGGCCAGACGGGAGCTCACTCTGTCATGCGGCACTCGGGTCTCGAACTGCCGAACTACCTACCTTCCAGCCTGAAGTTCAGCATCTTAACCACTTGAGCCACTCCAGATCCTTAGGGCGGGATACAAGACCAATAAAATTAAAATAAATAAATAAAATCCATTGTGCTCCTCAGCAACTCCTGGCATTGCATCAGTTCCTAAACTGATGCCATGAGACGGGCTGGTGCTCGCTTTGAAAAATTAACCAACCTATTGAGACAGAAATGCCCGCAAAGTGGGAGAGGACCCATATGGTACTACCCCCCTGCCTCTCTGCCCACATGCAAGCAGTGAAGATGTCCCAAGTGCATAAATAAATATGCAAATAAATTCTCTGATGCAGCCTGATCAAGAATTTGTAGAGCTTGTAGGTGCTGGGGAATCCCAGAAACACCAGAATGGTCCCATCCCTGAATGAGCAGGGATAATATTTACCAAGCTTTGCACCATTGGCAAAAGGGCATTTGCCCATTGGTTTTGGGACACGATAAAGAACTGGCATGTAGAGAGTTTTTATTATCTCATTGAATATGAAAATGGAACGTGCCTCTAGTCTGCAATCCAGAAAAGAGCAGTGCGTCAGGTTATCAAAAATGCTGCTACCCATTAAGAAGACAGACAGTTTGGGCTGAATGGCCCTGGTTCTTCTTTAAAGCATGTACACCACAAACAAGAAACGTTTAACAACATCAGAAGAGCCCTGCTGGATCAGACCAGTGGTCCATCCAGTCCAGCATCCTGTCTCACACAGTGACCAACCAGTTCCTCCGGGGGGCCAACAACAGAGCATAGAGACCGAGGCCTTCCCCTGATGTTGCCTCCTGACTCTGGGATACAGAGGCTCAGTGCCTCTAAATAGGGAGGTTCCCCTCAGCCACCATGGCTAGTAGTCACTGATAGATGTACCCTCCATGAATCTATCTAATCCCCTTTTAAAGCTATTTATTATAAGTTTGGGTTTTTACATTTTCTGGGAAGGCTTTGCATAGTGAGATGGTCACACAATTTACACAACAGCCAACTGTTTTCCATTTTTTTTCTTTTTATTTCCACCATTTGGCTTCTCACCCAAGTGCTTCTGTAGCAAAATAATAATAATAATAATAATTAATCATCAACATAAACAGCCACACCCAAAATAAACAGAGCTTTCCCCGGAACACCACAACACATCTTACATTCCACCTTGCGGAAGCATATATGGGTATATCGCTAGAGCAAGCAGTCCCCCTGTTCCTACCGTAGAAAATTCTCTGTACAATGGTCCAATATGATACAAGGCTCTTTTTTAAAAAAATAAATGTACAATTCAAGAGTGTCTTCTTAAAAATATATATATATGTATATATTTACACATTCTTGCATTAGGACCTAAAGCTCTCGCCGGGAGAGAGAAAAAGAATTAAGAAACAGAAACAGAAGAAAAACAAGAGACCCTGAAATTAAAAGTCCCTGACCAGAAAGCCGCAAGAGGCGACATCTTCACCCCCATCCCTCCCCCACAATCTTAGCAGAGGAAAGGTGGAAGGTCAGCAAAGCGCATCATAAGTTTAAAAATTCCAGAGGATTCTTTCCAATACCCTATTCTGTCAAAAAAAAAATTGACTGAATATTAAAGCTGTTAGGGGGGAAAACATGGCAGGGAGAGCTGATCTTTTCCAAAAAAGAGAAGCACCAGATTCAAGCCTCGCCCCTCTAACCTGAGAGTCACCCCTGATCAGAAAGATGTGGAAATGGTCTGTGGTTACTCAGCAGCGTAGACGATGCATTCTGGACATGTTTCAGAGGCACGCGTTTTGTTTCACATTTCCAGGGTTGAACCATGGCACGGAAAACAGATTCCAGGGGCTGAACTTGTTGGGTTTGGACACCAAATCAAATTGAGCCCTGATTCCCACCCACCCCCCATTATGGGACTGAGCAACATCAGGAGCTCTTGTGTCTCATCACAAAGAGGTTCTGAAAACAACTTTTCAGACTTCCCTATAATAAAGATAGGTCATCTGCCTGGCAGGCTTCATTTGTACCTTCTACTTGGAAGGAGCCCCCAGAAAGGATGGCACGGAGATGGAGAGACGAAGGAATTACACAGAACCAGAACATTTGGAGGTCCATGTGTATGCATATATATTTGGCACTGTGTCTCTCCCAAAAGCAGGCTAAAAACCCACAGCATTATACTATTTTATCCCAGATACTTTAATCCAGAATGAATATGATCTCTGGTTCTGTTCTCACAATCACTCATACTAAAACAGATAAAAGTTGGTGCTCCTTGGAATTAGGTGTGACCTCAAACTCATTCTTACACCAGGGTTCAGAGCCTCTAAATACGTTTCTAACTGACTCCCTGTTCACACAACCAGAGGGGTCCCCCTAACAGCCCTTCCCCATACGCTCTTTCAGTTAACATTTAATGAAAATGTCTGTCCCATCTCGATTTTAGCCATGTAGAGTGCATGTGGATTTGAACTGCCACACCTTTTAAAGGCACTTTGGAAAGAGAACAAAATGATTTTATCAAGATTGTACAAATAGCAAGCGTACCTAGGGGGCAATCCTAAATGCACTTGGCCAGGGAGTACATCCCACTTAATTAAGTGGGCATTACTTCTGAGTATACACCCACTGTTAGCGTTCTTGTGAATGGACTCGTGATGCTATAGAGAAGGGGGGAACCTACCACCGCACCTGAGACGCTAATCCTCCTGTCCCGCATGCTAAAGTACACACCTAAGAGACCGAGAGTGATTTTTATTGACATCTCAATTCAAGAAGAAGGCTTCTTGCCCCCCTCATCCAAAAATAAAGTGTGATTTAACACCTCTAAGGAACAATAAACCCAGATACGAGTCAGAACCAGAGACCTAGTGTATTTATCTACACTACAAACTTATATCATATTTATGCAAGATTAACTGTTAAGGTTTCCCACAGAGAAACCTGGGAATTGTAGTTTGGTAAGGGGCTGAGGAATGGGCGCTGACAGATCCCCAGGTCTTGTGATTCCCTGGAGAGACAGAAAGGCTTTAAAATTAAATTCTGTAGTATAGATAAGCCCCAAAGGGTGAGGAGAACTAAAACATATAGAATTCTGATGTGTTTTTTAAAATAAATCCCTGCAGTTAAAATCTCTCAAAATGGATACTCTAGAAACCCATCCCACATGCCATGACCAGCTGAAGCTGGACTGTAACTACTCTCCCAAGCAAAAGGCAAAAGTTTTTCCCCCAACCTCCTTTACACCTTGAGTTCCATTAAAAAAAAATTAACAGCTTGCAAGAACTGAAACCTGTGAAAACTCTGCTGAGAGTCTCCTTGAAATATTTAATCATATAAAAGGTTTCCACATCAAACCTTTCCAAGGTGGAAATATAAATAGACACCGACGATATAGAAATAAGAGGAGGATTAAAAGATAGAAAATTAACATTTCTTGACATTTCTGTACATGCTGCCTCTGGCAACCGTACTGTGTTAGATTCACGACCTTGGCAGCTTATTTATCTAATTCAAAACTTTGTAGTTTTTCAAAGAACTTGTTCCTTTATGCTCTCGGTAGGGAGAGAAACTGCCCAGTTAGGGCATTGACCTTTTGTTCGTGCTTTCCTGCAAATAAGACAAGAAATCCCGCTTCTGCATGACCTCCGGTAGAAAACACTGTTTGTTTTGTTTTGTTTTAAGTCCTAACCACCCTCTAAAGGCCTGTCAGGGGTGTTTCTACCACAACACAATGTGAAGCAGCTGCCTCAGGTAGTAGATTCTGAGTGCTGTAAGAGGCAAAAGTATGAGAGACCAATGGAGTCTGTGGGTGGGACACGATCCGTCAGGAAAGTTCTCCTGTGTACATTTCATTGGTATGAACCTTTTTGCAGAGAGCCCAGAAACACAAATGATGCCTTTGCAGGAGACAGGGTTCCTTCCCTCATTTTAATTTTCCTCACTTGCAAGTTCCTGTTTCTTCCCAGGTTTTTCTCTTCCACATGTGGAGCCTTCTAGTGGTCGATTCTATAATACACCAGTTTATGTCTGGCATAAAAACATGCAGTTTAAGTCTGCAGGCAGATATGTCTGACACAAACCGATGTAATATCGAATCAACCACTAGAGGGAGCAAAGCGCGTTCAGAAAAAGAAGAAAACCCCAAAGAAACAGGAACTTACAAGAGAGGAAAATGAGAATGAGGGAAAGCCGAGGGTGGGCTCTGCCATTAAGTAAAATCTGGAGCACCATTAAATGGCAGCAAAAAAAGAAAGAAAAAAACCTTCAGTTCCATTGGTAGGAAAACGTCCCAGTAGATGGTGTCCCATGTTAACGAGTAAGAAAGCGAGGTACCAGATGCATTTTCCACCCCAGGCATCCAAAGGTCTTGGGCCATCCCTGCCCAAGGTCAGTCATCCCTGCCATTTGCAAACTTCATGCTGTTGCCCCTCCAAGCAGGGCAAAGCTCAGGAGGCAAAACCCCTTGTCCACCCCCAAAAGTGCTCAAGTATCCCACAGAGTAAACATTCCTTGCTAGGACCCACCCACCCAGCCTCACTGGCTGTTCAACTCCAGCTTGTGAGAGAGCTCAAAGAGCAGGTTCTGATTGTCTATGACTTGGAACTGCCGGACGTACGCCTTTGTCTGCAGCTGTTGAGGGGACGACTCCATTTCCAGGCCTGCAGGAGGAAACAAAAGGGGCACACGGTCATGCCACCCCCCATTCAATCACTCCCCATTGTTTCTCAGCCCTGCGGGAAATACAATTCCTATCTCAACTGAACACTACTGTTTCAAGTTACTCTAGCCAAAGACCATGGAAACCAATGGGTTTACCCTGGAGTAATGCTGCATGACCAAAGTACGATAGTCTCAGTTTAGTAATTTTAGCTTCTAGGGAGAGTTCAGGCTTGATGGATTGGCTGTATAAAGGGAACCTGACAGACCTCAGTTTGTGAGAGGACCTCAGTTAATGACAGGACATTTTGGAGGACATTAATTCATAGGGTCACCATAAGCTGGAAGTACGGTTGCCATCCGCCCAATGGGGGTGGGTTTTCCAATCTGCTGCCAGCCAGCCAGGGGAGCCCCGCACCCAAAGAGCTCTCCACATCGTGTGTGTGTGGGGGGTGCTCCAGCATTTGGCTAAAAACTCTATGGTGACCATAGAGGGTTTTTTTTTTGTCAAATGCTAGAGCGTCCCCTGCATGATGTGCTCAGTGTGATAACGTCACTTCCAGGTGATGTCATCGTGGTGCACACACTAACTGCACACACTGCAAAATCCAGAGGAACAGCCTGGAGCACCCCACCGGCAGAAGGTAAGGACCTGGCAACCCTAGTTGGAAGCAACTTCCTGGCACTGACCACGCACACAATACTGCATGGGACTGCACTTCCAGTGTCCTGAGGTTGAATAGGAATTTGAACCTGGGTCTCTCCAGGCTCCAGGCTCTCACACGAACCTTGAACTGAGAAGCCACGATCCGTAACTGGGCTGAACTGTTTCCAACTGCAGGGAGGGGCCTGCCTGTCTCAATGCTCCTTTGAATAACACACACGCACAATTACTTATGTTTTTAAAAGAAAAGGTAACGATCCTTTTCTCTGACACGCTAGTTTTGCAAGAAATAGCTTATGATGGGAAACATAACAAAACTTGATTCCCCGTGCTTCTAAGTGTTTCAGCCTAACAGTATATATTCTGCTATTCTAAGCTCAAACCTGCGGGTCTTGGCCGGCCAGGAACGGCCTACGTGAGGTTTGTGTGCATCCTGCATTTCCATGATTCTGCTACTCAAGTATGGGATTTACAGGGCAATACTAAGAATACTTTCCTGGGAGTCAGCCCCACTGAATAGGCCTAAGTAGGACTCTGAGTAGACCCGCAGGATTTGCTTTCTTAGTGCAGCCTATTTCTTATTGTTTGTCTCAAGTCCTAAGGACTAGATTTACTTGCTGATTGCAACGTACTTTATATTGTTTATCTTAAGTCTTAAGAAGTGGATGTACTTGCTTTATGGACATTTGACGATCATGTTTTTCAGTCCATTGAAATTGTAAAATTGGAATCTGTGAAGTCTTTTCTTTTGGGAGTGTCGAATAGTAAATGTTAGATATTGCTTTAAATCTCCAACCTATCTATTGTATTTCATGTATTGAACACTGTTGTATATTTGAGAAATATCTGGAGCCTTATGTGATGTTAAGTCATACATGATTCTTAGTGGTAGGTGCAGAATCTTCTGTTTTGAAAGGCTTTCACGGCCGGAGTGCATTAGTTGCTGTAGATTTTCTGGGATGTGTGGCCGTGGTCTTGGCATTGTAGAACCTGACGTTTCGCCAGTAACTGTGACTGGCATCCTCAGAGGTATAAACACAGAAAGATGAAATACTCTTTGTGTCAAGGTGAGAAGAAAATGGTAGGTAGTCAATTTATATCTACTCCAGAAGGTGGGTAGGGCTGAGTCATTGTCTTGTAGGAGTTCCCCAGGCTATGGACATGCTAATGGAGGAGCTTTCCTGAGGAGGTTCTTTTGTTTCCTGAGGAGGTTTCCTGCTTCCTGAGGAGGTTGTTGAAATTCTAATTTTATCTGTAGTGCTATTGTCTGATGTAAAGCCTTTTGTGTTTTTCAGGATAGGAAGCCATGTCCTATTTATTTTTAAACTCTCTTCTTTCCTGTTGAAATTCTGTTTATGTTTGTCAATTTCAATGGCATCCCTGTGTAATCTGACATCGTAATTGAAAGTGTTGTCCAACCTTTCAGTGTCAAAATCCTGTTTGAGTTAGGCTATGTTCAGCCACTTCTGATTTTTCAGGTTGGCCAAGTCTGCAGTGTCTTTCATGTTCTTTTATTCTTGTCCGAATGGTACACTGTGTGGTCCCAATGTAAACTTGTCCACAACTGCATGGTATGCGGTATACTCCTGCAGAAGTGAGGGGGTCTCTTCTGTCTTTTGCCGATCGTAGCATCTGTTGTATTTTTCTGGTGGGTCTGAATACTGTTTGTAGGTTTTTTCCCCATAAGTTTCCCCATCTAATCAGTGATTCCTTTGATATATGGGAAAAACACTTTTCCTGTGGGATACTGTTTTTCCTTTGTTTTACCTTTGGTTTAATTGCTCTTCTGATTTCATTCTTGGAGTAGCCATTTGCTTAAAGAGCATGGTTTAGATGATTTAGTTTGTCTTTGAGAAAGTGTGGTTCACATATCCGTCTTGCACGGTCTACTAATGTTTTGATTATGCCTCTTTTTTGCCGAGGGTGGTGATTGGAGTTTTTATGCAAATAGCGGTCCGTGTGAGTTGGTTTTCTGTAGACCTTGTGACCTAATTGAAGGTTTCTTCTCACCTTGACACAGAGAGTATTCCATCTTTCTGTGTTTATACCTCTAAGGATACCAGTCACAGTTACTGGCGAAACGTCAGGTTCTACAATGCCAAGACCACGGCCACACATCCCAGAAAATCTACAGCAACTAATCTTTATTATGATGATTTTATTATGATTTATGGAACTTCTGAATTGCCCAATCCCTGAGTACACAGAGCTCTGGGTGATTTACAACAAACTAAAAACATATAACAGAGGTAAGTTTCTAGCCATCCAGGCTCCAAATACAGGGTCCGAAAATGCACGGGCAATTACTCCTTGGTCAGTCCTTGACGTCCCCCACCCCCAACCTCTGCATTGTTTGTCTAACGCAAACTGTAAGGACAGGTTTACATTCTTCTGTGTTCAGTATGTCCTGAAATGGATAGCCCAGGCTAGTCTGATTTGGCCACGTCTCAGAAGCTAAGCAGGGCTGTCCCTGGCTAGTATTTGGATGGGAGACCTCCAGAGAATACCAGGGTCATGACGCGGAAGCAGGCAATGGCAAACCACCACTTGGCAGTGAAAAAAACTGTTCAGTACAGTGCCATGAAAACTGTTCGCCGCATATACCACATGCCAAAAACAGTCACAGTTGCTTCTGCAAGCTCATTTTTTTTTAAAGTATGTTATTTATAGTCTGCCTTTCCTACTGAGACACAAGGCAGATTATACAGTATAAGTCAATACAGTAAACAGAATGGGACGTCGAATAAGCAGTACGTAGTAGAATTGTGTGTGTACAGTGTTGTCAAGTCTCGGCCAAATTACGATGATCCCAGCAAGGGCCTTCCAAGGCAAATGAGAAGCAGAGATGGTTTGCCATTGCCAGTTTGGTGTGAAATTCAGTTTGGTATAGTGGTTAAGTGCGTGGACTCTAATCTGGGAGAACTGGGTTCGATTCCCCACTCCTCCACTCACAGCTGCTGGATGACCTCGGGCAAGCCATAGTTCTGTCAGAGCTGTCCTTGAAAGGGCAGTCCTCGAAAGAGCTCTCTCAGCCCCGCCTGCCTCACAGGGTGTCTGTTGTGGGGAGGGAAGGGAAAGGAGTTTGTAAGCCGCTTTGAGACTCCGAGTGAAGGGCAGGGTATAAATCCAGTCTCTTCTTCTCTTCTTCTTCCTCCTCTGCAGACTTCCTTGGTGGTCTCCCATCCAAGTACTAACCCTGGTTAGCTTCCAGGACGGGACTGTACCATGCCACCTTCCCTTTGTCATGGGATTAGGATGGAAGAGATCTGAAACCAAGCAGAAATCTCACGTGCCGCAGCACTCAGAATGTCAGACGAGGATCAGAAAGACCCAAGTTCAAATCCCAACTGAGCCATGAAGCAAACTGGCTGACTGACCTTGGGCCGATCACCAATTTCTCTGGGCCAAACCCCCAAGCCTGCCAGGGGGATGCAGTGTCGTTTTGCAGCCTCCAAACACTGCAGAAGCCCAGTCCTGCTGGAGACTCCGACACGGGGGGGGGGGACAGCAGCCCCTCATAGCCCCCTGGCACAATCCCCAACAGGATCAAGTGTCTGACCTGATTTAAAAAATTAAAATGCAAGTTCTAAAATGGCTCCATATCCCATGGTAGACTATGGGGAGGAGGGAGAGGAGAGTTGGATTTATCTCCTGCCCTTCACTACCCAAAGGAGTCTCAGAGTGGCTTACAATCCCCTTCCCCTCCCCACAACAGACACCCTGTGTGGTAGGTGGGGCTGAGAGAGCTCTCTCAAGAACTGCCCTTGAGAGAACAGCTCGGAGAGAACTTGTGTGACTGACCCAAGGTCATACCAGCAAGCTGCATGCAGAGGAGTAGGGAATCAACCCCAGTTCTCCCTGATTAGAGTCCATGCTCCTAACCACTAAACCAAACTGGAAGGATTCCCCAAGCTTTTTTAGCCAGTGAGAACCTTCAGAATTCTGGGCCCAATTACAAAACAGCTGCCTCGGGAGACAGTGCCCACCCCAAAACATCAGGGAGGGAAGTCATACATAATTCCAATAAGAACTCCTCAGCTCTGTTTAACACGACGCCTTCTAAACTAGCACCTTGTTCAGAATATTATCTTGCAATACACACAGTTTACCTTGCTTGTGCCCTGGTAGCACAATGCTGCTGAAACAACTTTGGAAAAATCTACACCACCCATCAGACCTCTAACGGCCAATCAGAAGCCCTGCTGGACAAAAGCCACACCTAGCCTTACCCGCTTTCTAAAAACACTTGGCGGGTGCAAGGAAAGGTTTGGCAGGCACTACAGTTCCCACACAGGTACCACATTCAGAACCCCTGGTCTAAAGTCCTCAGCTTAAGCCTACCCTGGGATACTATGGGAGGGAAGTGAGCTATGAATGATGCTCTGAGGTCCTTTGGGAAAAGGTGGGATTGAAAAAAAATGTAATGGAAGTATAGGACATTTTGTTTCCCTCCCCACTTTGGACCCAGTGGGGGCATCAGTACTCACAGAGAGGCCTGCTCCGGCACTTCCTGATTGTCCGAACTTTTTCCGCCACAGAGTGCTGCAAGAGAGAGACAGGGTTTCATTGTTCTAGGCACCTGAGACGCCCCATTCTGCACAAATTTTATAGCAACCACACAGAACAGAACTCTAATCTGTTCCTCTGCTTAACAGAAGGCATCTTTTGGTGTAGAGTTGGATCCTTGGTCTATCGACATCGGGGTTGCCTGCTCTTCAGGGTCTCAGATCTTTCACATCACCCACAATCTGATTTTTTATTTATTTATTTTGCTTTTCTAAGCTACAAATCTACAGGGTTGGGGAAGTGGATACAACCTAAGATAAAGAGTCGCAAGGATCATTTATACATAAGTTTAAAATGGTTGATACTTCCCTAGTATCATATAGCAAAAAGTGTATCTTAAAAATATAAAGTTATAAACCAAGCAATCTCCATCATAGTCTTCAGTAGTGTGTACACTCTAGCTTTTAAAATTATATGTTCAAAGTAAACAACTAGCTATCAAAATTAATCTATTTAGCTTATTTCTTTCTTCAAACTTTTGTTTTATCAAAAATCTGTTTAGTTTTTTTAAGCTTAGGGGCAGCAGCACCTAATTCTGCTTCAGAGCCCAACGATTCTGCCAAGCTCTCTGAGATGATGTCAGATCTTTCCCAGTCTTTATCTTCTTCGTCCTCTCTGCATCTTTGTTATCTCCCACTTTCTCAGATGCCTCTGTTGCTTTCTGTTGTTGCTTTAAAATCTTTTCCGCTTTAAGCACAGGGGTGATCAGCTTCTTCACTCTTCTCTGTTGCTGCTGTGTTTCCTTTGAGTTCTTTTTGCAACGTGTCAAACTTGTCCTTAAGGTTGATCATCTGGTCCAGCAGAGGGTGCAAAGCGGCAGCAGTCATTTTAGGAAAGTCTATGGTTACTTCTGGTTTAATGGCCGGCGATGATGAGCTGGCAGTTCGTGTTGTTAGTTTCCCTTTGGCCGCCATTTTTTCTGCTCGCTGCATCATTGTTTACATTAAGAAGAAAGTTTTCAAAAGTCTCTGAGAAGCTGGTATTTTATCGCTTTCTTGCTAGTCTGCTCCACACTGCATCGGATTTTTGCTTCCTTCAAGCCGCCCTTCTCAGTCCCCACTTTTTCAACTCAGTTTTATCAGGTTTGGGCATTCCTCTCCCCTTCCGCTTGTTTTGAGCTTTGGGGTGGCTTTACTGCTGTCGTTTAAGCGATTGCTGGTTGTGACATGGATCAACTCGCATTTCACTTGCGCTTCATCAGAAGGTAGGAAAGATCATTTTCTGTCGATCACTTGCACGTTCTGCCCGGTATATGCCTCTTAGTGCCATTATTGGCTCCATGCCACGAGAACCTATTGGGGCAAAGGAACCTCAAACCCTTGGCATGAGCCTCGGGCGAGGGACCTCATGCACCCAAGGCTACGACCCCCCCTACAAGGGGTCAAGGGGATCCAAGATCAACTTGGACCCCTCCCCATCAGCACATTTTACAGGGCGCTCACATCAGAGCTTCGATGGAGCGCACCTGCTTGCAAGCCACCAAAAACCGGAAGACTGATATATTTATTTAAATTGGAGGTATCAAGGATTGAGCCTGGAACCTTCTGCATGCAAGGCAGATGTTCCGCTGCTGCACAGTCTGTTCAGTGACATGATGGAACAGATAGTGCAGGAGCTTAATTTTTTCTAGTGCAATCCTCAAGGTCAAGTGAGAGCATTTCTTAACAGAATATTGTGTTAGTGGAGTACAGCCAAGGGTATCAGCCTGAGGACAGAAAAACTGCACAGCGTGTGATGTAAAGTGTAAAGAACCACTCACGAACAACTTAAGATTTCATTTACAAAAAGGGGAGGAATGTGTAGACCGTAACGCTGAGATGGCAAAAAAAGGCATTTTTTTCTAATTGTTACAAATGGCCCACAGAGCTCCTTGCAAATCCCCCCGCCTGGCCAATCAGAATAAATTATGCAGAACAGCAGAAGTTGCATGATAGGCTATGCAAAACAAGAAATATTTACATAATTTATACCAGTTGTAGAATTCAGCTTTCCAGGGCGCTGCAGGATAGCGGCTCAGAGCAGCAGGGGATATACTGATTGAATATATTGCAGGGTTTAAAGACGTAATTTTATCTTGGATTGCCTCTGTAGTTTCAAATGCATTTGCCGCTCTGCGCTTCCAGGCAGGATTTCCATATGTGGAATAAATGGTGCATTGTTATAATTAAGCACCTAAATATTACACAAATTAGGAGCTAGCAACCAGAGGCCCTGACACTTAATCTGGCCACTGAAGTATTACCAAAACTATCCCGCTGGCGCATTACCCGAACTATGCCCGCTTCCAAACCAGAAGCAATAAAAAAGAAAATTGCGGTTGCAGAAAACAGAAGTTGTTAGTGGTTCAGTTTCAGGGACAGGGTAGATGGCTTCCACCTCATCACCTTCCATCTGTAGTCATGTGAAATTAGTTGCTGACCAAGGTACTAAATTCTGGGCAACGAACCAAGAGAAGAGGTCCTTCTCAACACAGGATGCACGCAGTGTCTTTATTGCTTTGCCCCAGTAGAGGGCGCCTCACACCATCCCATTGAAATAGTGCTGCAGAGAAACTCACTCCAAAAAGGAGAAGGTTATATACAGAAATTGTCCTCCGTCCAGAAATTTCCAACTAATGCCAATCAGATATATTGGTATCTTCAGCACCATGTGTGCAAGGAGTATATGATGAGGTGAAGCATTTTTTGTTGTTGTTAAACACATTCTAAGGACATTGCATAAATATAAGAATATAAAACATGCAAAAATAAGATGTCATCAAAATATGTTAAGATAATCAATACTTCAACATAATATATTTCCATGTATGTTTCCATTATTTCCTATCTATAGGGCTAGGTAAAAAAGCATATAGGCAAGAAACATAAGAGAAGAAAAGAATTTTTAAAAAAACAATTTTTCTTATCTTTACACAAGGTTTATACTATCATATAATAACTAGTAAATATGTTACTATAAAAGATTAATAAGTATAACCACGAGAATATGATTATACGATCTGAGTATTAATCAATTTAAATTCCTTTGTAACTCTTCTAACAGCTTTCTTTAATCTATGTAGTTTGTAATGTAGCAATTATAAAAGGCTCTCCACCTATTCTCAAATTCGGTGATTGGCTTTTTATTTATATAGTTCATCATTTTTGCCATAACAAGCATTTGATTTTTTTTTTTTTTAAGGACACCTTGAAAATTTTGTTAAAAGCTAGATCTGGGCAGAGATAGGTGGGTGGGGTGGGTGGCCTCGGTGCAATCCTACACAGAGTTGCACCCATTTAAATCTACTGAAGTGAATGGGTTTCGAAGGGTGCAACTCTGTTTAGGATTACACTGTAGGCCCCATTCAGTTAAATCTGCCTGCAGATGCATATATGCATGTGATGAAGCGTAAGTCCCCTTCCCTTACATATCTGCAGTTTTTACTAATACTTATATTCAGGGGTCATTTCCTGCAGGAGCACACAGGAGCGGAGCTCCAGCAGTAAGAAGCTCAGGGGGCGGGCACATGCAACAAGCCCCGCCCCCTGCTCCCAGAGCCCTCAGTCGAGCCATGAGGAGCAAGAAGTGGCCCGCCTTCAGGTACAAGCTCTCCCTCTTCTGTGAGGGCAGATCTGAGCGTCCCCCCCCCATAGCTAGCAATCCAAAACAGTCCTGTTCATCTTCCACTCCCTAACAAAGAATTCCTCTCAACAAAGAAAACTTAGCATGCCAGGGGAACAAGCCACAGCCATTCTGTCCAATAGATACTTTCCCTCAGTTTTTGCATGGAGACATCGGCTCCCACCTGCAGCCTTAAAAGGAACAATCCTCCAGACATAAATTTACCACCTCAGTGAGAACTAGACCACTGTTGTGTGAGGTAGTGCCACAATAACTTGACTGAATCCCACTGGAAGAGCTGCTATTAAACCTTTGTTGCCCACTCAAGTCAAGACAGAACAGACAGAACAGTAATTCCCGGGGGGTACTGTACTGCCCACCAATGTGCTCCCTCATGCCCATAAAATCTATAGCAGGGGGAGCCCCTAAACGTTTTCCGCCTGTGGGCAACTTTGGAATTCTGACACAGTGTGGTGGGTATGGCCACAAAATGGCTGCTGCAGGAGGTGGCGCCAGCCACAAAATGGCTGCTGTTGGCTCACCTTCAGACACCCAGTGAAGATCCTGGTGTCTTCAAAATCTGCACAGCTAATCCAGTTGCCAAACAGAAGCCTTGCTAAGCAAAAACGTCACCTGGCCCCGCCCACTTTCTTAGAAGCACTTGACAGGCACCAGGAAAGGTTACGGTGGGCACCGTGCTGCCCACTGGCACCACATTGGTGACCCCTGATCTTGAACTGAAAATAAAAGATGACTAACTAGCAAGGCACTGAGATTAGGACGGAAAGGTGCACTGCAGCCGTGCCCTCTTGGCTTGACCACAGACACAGACTTTCTTAAGTCTTCAGGACTGGCCATCTGCCCTTGTGGCCACACAGGGATCAAACCTCTCCCTTTCTATAGAAATGGAAACCAAAGAGCAACTTTTCCCCACAGCAAAGAGCTTTGCCTCTGCCCCCTTGGAGCCTGGGAGGCACTGCCTTGGTGTTTCCAGGAAGTGCTCCTTCAAAAGCTGTTGCCTTAGTTTGAGGAGGACTCTTGGCCTGCAACCACCCAGTGGTTGTGCTTATTGCAGCAGCCACCTCGTGACTGGCTAACCCTCCTTTTAGCAGCCATTTTGTGATGGGCCCAATTACCCTTTCTTACACTTCCAAAAGTGCAACCAGGGTCAACAAAGTTGAGGACCCAACACATATGGAAGGTATCCAGTTTCTGAGCCCTGAGTGGATTATACAAACGAAAGTGGTATTGATTGTGGAAACGGCTCCTTTTGAATTCCTGACTGTTATAACAGCCTTCCTCAACGGAGACCTGGATGAAGAAATCTATATGCAACAACCAGAGGGATTCTCAACAGAAGGACAAGAAGGCCTAGTGTGTAAACTCAACAAGAGTGTCTATGGACTAAAACAAGCAGCCAAAGCTTGGAACGAGAAGCTGACTAAACTGCTACGTAAACAGAACTTTAAACAAGGAATAGCAGAACCTTGCTTGTTCACAAGACTTAAAAATGGAAAGTATCAATACATACTAATTTATGTTGATGATTTGATTATTTGCTGTCAAAATCAAAGTGATGTACAAGAAATTGCTGATGGACTAAACAAGGAAGTTGAAGTGAAACAGTTAGGAACTGTACAATATTATCTTGGAATACAAATTGAAAGGACTGATGATGGAAGTTTTCTTTTGAGCCAAAAGCAAAAGATCATGGACTTTATTGCCAAATCCCACAGGGGGGCAGATCCCCCCCCCGCTTTGGAGGCCCAATTTCTGCTGCCGCGGAATCGGGCCCCAGGGGAAACCCCACCCCAGCGTGCATGTCAGCCTGATGTGACGCTCTGAGACGTGCATGCGGTGCGGGCATGCTGAGAACGCCGACCGGGAGCCCCCCGCCGCGAGGTAAGAACGATTTGGCAACCCTATTCTCCCCAAATAATGAAATTGCTATAAAAACTCAAGGGGATATGTACATGTGAATATTATTTGGTCTTGTTGCATGAAAATGCCTACTTTAGTCTGTTCCAGGTTAATTAGAATTAATACAATTTTATGAGATTATTCCAGTCTGAAGTAAATTTACATTTTTCTTTGTTTTCATGGGGGAGAAGACACATGGGAGACTTGAGTCACATTTTCTTTCCCTTTTTTAACCCACTTGGTTGCTACGCATCTCACTGCACCTGGGTTACGTAAGTCAGAGGGGAGGGTTTTGAAATGGTGTTCCAGGGAATCCCGTGACGCCCCAGAAGGTGTTCAGGGATTTCTCAGTGAGAAGGCCACTTAGTAGCCAAGCTTCCCTGAGCATATTCTTTTGCAGTGTATAATCACAGGAAGACATGTATGTTTTTGCGTGTGTTGCAAGTCGAAATTCAAGGGGACAGTAGTCTCAGACAGTGCCATGAAATGAAGACAGCTCCCCATGTTACCTGGGCAAAGGAGTTCCCCAGAGAAGGCAGGAGGACTACATTTTCCAAGCAACAATTTTTTGCTGTATGCTGCTTGAAAAATGCATCTTCCTTCGCAATGGATCCATACCACTTCCTCACACAATCCCCTTGTTGTTCTTTTTATTCTGGTTTTTTAAAGAAATAATTTTTAAAAAATTAAGCCCCCTTCCGCCCAATTGCCAAATGCTGGGCATTGACAATAAGAAGATGGCCCCCACTGTCTGAGGACAAGAATGCTGTGCTTAGTCAACTATAAGCATGTCAGAGAAACTAATTTCCTCTATTATTTTGACTCCATCTCAAGAAAAAATACAGTGAGAATGCAATCTCAAGATCATGTTTTGGAATCCAGAGAATCTCCATTGTCTCTTTGGGCGATTCCGCATTGGCTTTTCCCTGTATTGTTTTACCAAACCCACCTTGGAACAGATATTCCCCTCTGCTTTGCATGCTGCTTTTGCTTTGGTACCTTCTACACCGCACCCCACCTTCATGTTCTTTGATCATCAGGTTTTATGGTACCTTCTGCATAGATTTATGGCCTTTCAGGAGTGACTTTGCAGTCAGTACGGCGTTGCCCCGTGGATTTGAATGTAGTTTTGAGCTGCACCTTTTCCTCAGTGTTCAGAATATGTGGAGCAAATGCAGAATTGCCCATCTTCAAAGCTTGTTCCAAGCCCTCGTGACTGACCAAGTCAATCTCAGCCAAAAACACAGTGGTATCCAAAAGGATGGAGTTCCACTCCAATACACTAAAAGTCGCTCAAGGTCTTTTCCTCCTTTCCCCCTGCAGAATCTCATATCATGTTTTTACTTATTAAATCTCTCCCAATATCACTGCACCGCCACAGTATTCCTCATCCCTGCCGTAAGAAACGGCACCCCATTCTTCCCCGCATGCAAAACCAGCTCCAGAAAGAAAACAGACAAAATGAGCACATTATGCAAAACAGGCACTTTTGGTGCAAGTGTCCTTGATCGGAATGCATTATGTTAATCATTCCAGAATTGGTCGTTTTATCAGAGAATATGAACACTCAGCAAATGAATTATTGTGTGTTTCTTGTACGGTGTGCAGACCAACAGGGAAAGCTGGGGGGGGGGGCCGGACTCAGCTGATAATGATGTCGCTTCGTTTCTCCCCGCCGCCTCCTCCCCGGGGACCAGAAAATCTGGGCCAGCTCCTGCACTGATCACGCCCCCCCCCCATTCCCTTTCCACATCCTTCGACAAGTGGAGCGTCTGTGAAACCGTTGCCATGGCGATGTCGCTGTCCCACCAGGCTAGAAACCTTACAGAGGACCAACTGCTAGTTAATCCCCCAGAGGGGAGGGGGAGGGGGGTCCAAAGACGCCAGGGGGTGGGGGTGGGGAAGAGACCACCTGAGCTCTCACACCCTCCTCGGGCCTCCTTGTCTTGCATTTTGGCTGGCTGGGCTTGATGCTGTGGCTACCACTTCCCAGATCAACAGTAAGGACAAAAACTGGCTGCTCTCTTTACACCCATTCTGGGAAGGGAAATGTCTGCTCAGGGTAGCATCAACGAACAGCTAATGTATAGTGGTTAAAATGATCTGGAGTCGTGGGTGCAATTACCTACTCCTCCACAAAGTTCAGAGGGTGCAGAATGGGCTCAGAAAGGTGCAAATCTGCTTGGGTTACTGCGCTGCTAGGCTAGGAGCCCTCCCTCGGCCTATCCAAGAAGGCTGATCTAAGGATAAACCTAGCGGGAGACCATCTATGCTGCCCTGAACTCTGGGGAATAGTCAAATATGAGCTAGAATCATGGGAGGATAGAACAGACTGGATTTGAACACCTACCAACCCCACGCCACACCAGGTCTCTCCCACCAATACTCTCTAAATCAGGGGTGTCAAACATGCGGCCCGGGGGCCGGATCAGGCCCCCAGAGGGCTTCCATCAGGCCCGCAGTGGAACTGGCCATCTCCTGCTTCCAGTTCTGCTGCTGCTGCTGCATCATAGCTTCCTTCGCCAGACTCTCTTAATCACTCAGCCATTTCATGTTTTAACCTGGGTCCTAGACTCAGAACTCTGAGCACGAGATTTCTGTGGTGCATGTCAATAAATCAAAAGTCGGTTTGCAGCTTACAGAGCTAATGTTTGAAGCATGTTTTTATTTTAAGAATTTAAAAAACCCTTTGTGTTTGTGTCCTTATAAAGTTTATATCTTCGCTACCTGGCATTACATTTTATGACACACGTGGCCCGGCCCAACAAGGTCTCATTTACATAAGATCCGGCCCTCATAACAAATGAGTTCGACGCCCCTGCTCTAAATTCTCGGGGGCCTGAGGAAGCTAGTGTTCCTTCCCTTCTTTCCTTTAATTGACACGCTCCACATCTACACACTGTCCACTGTTGCACTAGACTAAGGCTGCCAACTCCAGGTTGGGAAATTCCTGGAACCTTTGGGAGTGGAGCCTGGGGAGGGTGGGGTCTGGGGAGAGCAGTCTACCCTCCAAAGCGGCCATTTTCTGCAGGGGAGCAGATCTCTGCCAACTGGAGATCAGTTGTAGTTTTGGGAGGTCTCCATGCCCCAACTGACAGCCGGCAACCCCAGTGACCATGAGAAAGTAGATTTTCCTGCGTGGACAAGACAATCCGGCAGCCAGTGACTGCCACAGTATCATGAAAACACAGTATCCAACACTGTGCACATACCAATTTATTCCCTGTATCCTGTTCCTTCAGGAGCATATTTAGTCCTCATCAGGCCTATTTTGTCCTCATCAGTCTGGTATGGATGCTAATCTGCGGCCTGTATCCTGTCCCTTTGGGAGCATATTTAGTCCTCATCAGGACTATTTTTGCTTTTTCTTCTGGCAAATTTATAAAATCCTATTTTTCTGCATCGGGGACCTCATACCCAACCCGGAGTTGGTAGGTGTTCAAATTCAGTCTGTTCTATCCTCCCATGATTCTAGCTCATATTTGACTATTCCCCAGAGTTCAGGGCAGCATAGATGGTCTCCCGCTAGGTTTATCCTTAGATCAGCCTTCTTGGATAGGCCGAGGGAGGGCTCCTAGCCTAGCAGCGCAGTAACCCAAGCAGATTTGCACCTTTCTGAGCCCATTCTGCACCCCCTGAACTTTGTGGAGGAGTAGGCAGGGCTATTTTTGGGCAGGAACGCACAGGAACGGAGTTCCGGCTGGCTCCCAAGTTGGCCACACCCATCAGGAACTCATTAGCATAATAGGTCACACCCAACAGCAGAAACTCATTAGGATTGGCTACATTAGGGGTGTGTGGCCTAACATGCAAAGAAGTTCCTGCTACAAAAAAAGCCCTGGGTTTTGACAACAAAGTAAACAGAATAAGAAGCAAACGATGGGTGTGGCTGGATGACCACACTTCTGGTAACGAGGGGGGTGTGGCCTAATATGCTAATGAGCTGTGCTGTCAGGGTGTGTGTCCTAATATGCTAATTGGATTTGCTGTTCGGTGTGGCCTATTATGCCAATGAGATCCTGCTGGGCTTTTTCTACAAAAAAAGCCCTGGGAGTAGGTAATTGCACCCACGACTCCAGATCATTTTAACCACTATACATTAGACAGTTCCATCTTGGATAAAGCTTTGGTGAAAGGAGGTGATACAACACCGGTTCACCACATCAGCTGGAACTAAACTTTGCAGAGCTGCTTTGTGAACAGAACTTTTTAAGTCTCCAGGAACAGAGGATTCTCCTCACCTGAAGTACTATTTGGTGTACTGAGTGGACTTTTGAATTTTCAATTTACATTTGAGTCCTTTGTTCTGTGACTCGTGAACTTGGACCTCTCCCTATTTGCACAATTTATATGAATTTCAAGATTTGTATTGAGGTTGTTTGGTGTGTTTGTTATCGCTGATTATGTAGATAATTTGTAAGCATCATATTTAGTGTCTTTTGAGTATTTGGGGGGGGGTTAATTACACGGAGGATTCCCCCCCCCTTTTTGCATTCACCTGCGGGTCACGGATGCCCACAGGGCCTGCAGGCCACTCAGGATGCTGATGCTTTGTGGGCCACCCACATGCCCTCCTCCACCGGCACAGGGCAGCACATGGAGCTGAAAGCACAGGTGACAAAGCTTCACAAACAGGCAGTGGGAGGGTTGGGAGTGCAGCGGTCAGAGGAGACGCAGGAGTCGGGAGTCAAGAGCGGCAGGCCCTGCCAGGAGCTGTGGGCCCTGCAGCTGTCCCGCTTCAGGGTATGCGGATGCCGGCCCTGCCCGCAGCCGCTCTGCCATCGTCCCGCCCTGAAATGGCCCCACGGAACTGCTAGCTCCCTTGCGGGGGTAAGACACACAGGTCCTTGTACAGATCCTGATTGAGACTGGCACGTCGGACCGTGCAAGGAAGAAAGCAGGGCTATTTTCAGGCAAGGAAAATGGCACCAGGGGAACAGTGAAGGCCCATCCTGCGCGCCATCTCACAGTTCCAATCCAAACTGGAGGAGGAGGAGGAGATTGGATTTATACCCCGCCCTTCACTCCCCAAAGGAGTCTCTGAGACTCCTTTGGGTAGTGAAGAGTAGGGTATAAATCCAATCTCCTCCTCCTCTTCTTCTTCAGAGCGGCTTACAATCTCCTTTCCCTCCCCCTCCCCACAACAGACACCCTGTGAGGGAGGTGGGGCTGAGAGAGCTCTGTGAGAGCTACTCCTGAGAGAACAGCTCTGAGAAAACTTGTGACTGACCCAAGATCACACCAGCAGCTGCATGTGGAGGAGTGGGGAATCAAACCCGGTTCTCCCAGATTAGAGTCCGCACTCCTAACCACTACACCTGCCTGGAGTCCTACGCAGCTGCCTTTAAAAAAATCAAGAAACGTTTAGGTGGGTTCATTCACAGAATTCCCATCCGATCTGCTTTCTTTTCACAATGCACGGCCTGCCCTTAGATTCGTTCTGAACTGTTCTTAACAATTTACGAGATATTTTACTAATATCTCTGACCAAAAGAACAAACCTTCTTAACGCCTTTTAAATTACTGCAGGAGAGATTACTGCAGAACAAAGGAACACACTGTGAAAAGGGCAGATAAGAATCTTCCAGGATGCCCACTAATGGAGGAGAGCAGGACAGGAATGAAAATTACTTAAGTGATCCTGGGTGTCAAAATAAGGGTTTTATGTCCCTGTGAAACGCTGGAAATGACCCCGGATTACACGGCACCATACAGAAAGCTTTTAAGCGGCAAGGTATGACTTATGGCCATTAGTCCTTCTTAGGAAAGTGGCTGGCCTCTGTTAAAGTCACAAAAGAAGCAAAAAAAGAAATAAAAAGGTGTACCCACAGACAAATTAGGGGTCTTTCCTTACTCAGTGGACTCTCCACAGTATGCAGAAATTTACTGAAGGGGCGGGGGAGGAGGAGACCACACCAAAACAGCATGATGAAAACTGGATCTGCTCCAGTGGGCATGGAAGACTGAAAGTCAGTTAAAGGAGGAAAGGGAAGAAATCAGCCCACTTACGCCTCTTAGAGAATCCTGCAGAGGGAGACGCTGAGGCTGGGCAGGATTTGTTCTCCCTCCCGCGATGGCTCGTGAGAACCCAGATTTGTCTGCATGGACTCCCAAAGCAAATCTAAGTGTTCTTCTCACATCAGGACACAGAAATGGGTTCTGCCTTGAATTATTACTCATTCATTCATAGATATGTTTATCTACCGTATCTTAGCGGCCTGTCGATAATGGTGAAATTTTCGAACTGAATCCTGAAGGTGAGAAGCCCCTTTGAGGCTGCACAGATACTTTCCAGACTGGACAGAACAACATAATAAAAATATCTACATCTCATCTTTCAGCATGAAAATGAGATCCCCAGTTTTCGTTCTGGCTAGTCGTTTTGCTTATGAACAAGAAGAAGAAGAAGAAGAAAAGATTGGATTTATACCCCGCCCTTCACTCAGAGTCTCAGAGCGGCTTACAAACTCCTTTCCCTTCCCCTCCCCACAACAGACACCCTGTGAGGTAGGCAGGGCTGAGAGAGCTCTTTCGAGAACTGCTCTTTCAAAGGCAGCTCTTGTCAGAACTATGGCTTGCCCAAGGTCATCCAGCAACTGCAAGTGGAGGAATGGAGAATCAAACCCTGTTCTCCCAGATTAGAGTCCACACACTTAACCACTACACATAGTTGGTTTTTATACCCCACTTTTCTCTACTCTTAAGGAGTCTCAAAGCAGCTTACAATCACCTTCCCTTCCTCTCCCCACAACAGGCACCCTGTGAGGTTAAGTGGGGTTGAGAGAGTTTGGAGAGAACTGTGACTGGCCCATGGTCACCCAGCAGGCTTCTTGTGGAGGACTGGGGAATCAAACCCGGTTCTTCAGATTAGAATCCACCACTCTTGACCACTACACCACACTGGCCCTCGTGATAAAGCTGCCTTCCACCAAGCCAGACCCTCGGTTTATCAAGGTTGGTCTTGTCTACTGTGACCTGCAGCTGCTTTCCAAGGAGAAGTCTTACACATCACCTATGACCTGATCCTGTTTAACTGGAGATGCTGGGGACTGACCCTCGGACCTTCTTTATGGAAAGCAGAGGCCAGCCCCTCCTGGGTGTGTGTGTTTGTATGGGGGGGGGGTGGCAGGGGAATCCTGCACCAATCCTGGCACAGTCTGGAAACAGAAATAGATATTATATAAATATACCATAATGCTGTGTTTTATTTTTTAAAAAATCAATTATTACACTACTGTCATGAAGATAAAGAGAGCTCAGTAAGACAAAGAGGCAGTAAACACATGAAGCTGCCTCATGCTGAATCAGACCCTCGGCCCATCGAGGTTAGTATTGTCTACTCAGGCTGGCAGTAGCTCTCCAGGGTCTCAGGCAGAGGCCTTTCCCATCACCTACTGCCTGGCCCTTTTAACTGGTGATGCCAGGAACTGAACCTGGGACCTTCTGCATGCCACGTAGATGCTCTACCACTGAGCCATAGCCCCTCTCTATGTCTCTCCAGGGTCTCAGGCTGAGGCCTTTCCCATCACCTACTGCCTGGCCCTTTAACTGGAGATGCTGGGACTGAACCTGGGACCTTATGCATGACAAGCAGATGCTCTGCCGCTGAGCCATGGCCCTTCAGCGGGGATTAACTTTGGTCTTCTCCAGAATGACTCGGGCAGCTACCAAGAACAGCCAGTTGGAGCACATTTGGGGAACATTTATGTCACTTCTCCAATAGATTATTCATACCCCGTTTCCCACTTTCCCCCTCCACTGTCTTTGCAACCAAACATACACAGCCAGAACTTGAAGAGGGCACAGCAGTGTTCTTGCACTACCAAGTGTCCACCATTTCCAGCACCACAAATTATGGCCACATTTCCTTTTGCTGTTGGGAGGAAGGCCGGCCCCAAACAGGAGAATCTGAAAGATTTCCCCAAAGCCAACTGTGAGCCAAGAGCTGTGTTTTACTCTAGTATTTCTACCTCTATGCTTGTTCCCACGCTCTGCAGTCAGAACTTTAAAGCTGTCTCTTAGTGGAGGCCAAGTCAGTAGGCATGAACAAAAGCACCTCCTCCTACAGAACTACCCACCCCATGTTTTTGTTTTTGATGCTCCACATAGCAGCAGAAAGCTTTCTGGTATCCCACCAGCTTAAGCAGCTGTCTTAAGCCAAAATAAACTATTCCATTGTAGGGTTGCCAGCCTCCAGGTGGCACCTGGAGATCTCCTGCTATTACAATTGCTTTCCAGGCAACAGAGATCAGTGTCCCCAGAGAAAATGGCTGCTTTGGAGAGTAGACTGTAAGGCATTATACTCTGCTGAGCTCCCTCCCCTCCCCAAATCCCACCCTCCTCAGGTTCCACCCCCAAAATCTCCAGGTATTTCCCAACCCAGAGCTGGCAACCCTATCCATTTAACTGTCGTGGGTCAGCCAGGGCTCAACAATAGCAAGGACTCCTCAGAAGAAGAGGACTCAGAGGTTCCTGTGTAGCCAGCCTGGAGTTAACAGAGGCCGACCCGCAGGGAAATAAGTTGCAAGCTTGTCAGGATTCACAGCCAACAGCTGGTGCAGAGCCACCGACACCCCCCAGCCCTGATTCAGCAGGTGAACCTCCGTTGGCCATTCCCTGCCCACCAGTATCACCTACACCCTTAGAGCGCCGCAGACGAAGGCTGAGAACAGAGCTACTTACAAGACAGCAAAGTGCACACCTCCTGGCCTGACGCCAGCAGCTTGCTGTTAACAAAGATGAGTAGTTGCAGAATTGTTTCTGAGCAGCTGGCTGCAAGCATGACCCTTAGGCATGGGGCTACAAAAAACAGCCCAGAGAGGCTGTTTGGTGTAGATGCAACAAGTATGATAGATGCTAAGCCACCGGCTCTGCCTTGCCTGACTTCTGGATCCCTGAACTTGGACTGAACAACTCTGCCTTGCCTGATTTCTGGCACCTGATACTCAGAGCCTGCAAGCCAGTGCATTAACAAAGGCAAGGTTACAATCCTGCTTATGCTTATGCTTTCAGTCTCACAAGCAACTCTTTGGGGTTCTCGTGGATGTAAAGCCCTACCTTAGGAGGGAAGCTGAACTTTATGATGTTATTATACCCACTGTAGAAAGCTGAAGAAGGGAGGAGCATCCATTCTTGCTACACTGTAGAAAGCTGAAGGGAGGGACATCCATGCTTGCTACAACAGAACATGCGGGGGGAAAGGACAAGGTATCCCCCCCCCCAAAAAAAGGTCTTCTTACCAGCTTCTCTATATTGACCAGTCCGTCCACCAAGGTTTTGCTGGCTTCATGCAAAAAGGTCAGGTCTGAGAGTAAGAAAAGAAACAAAAACAGGTGAGAGGGAAGGACTGAAATGCTAGTGAGTAGTAGTGACACTGAACTTCTACTAGCAGTAGAAAAGAGCAAGAGTCCAGAGGCGCCTTAAAGATTAACAAAATTGGTGGCAGGGTAGGAGCTTTCGTGAGTCACATGACTCATGAAAACTCCTACCCTGCCACCAATTTTGTTAGTCTTTAAGGTGCTTTGGACTCTTGCTCTTTTCTACTGCTATAGACAATCTAACATGGCTACCAATCTTGATGAATTTCTACTAAGAAAGGTTCCAGGTCAGTATCTGTAGCCGTTGGCCTGTAAGCCGCTTCCCATAACCCCAGAGCTGACTGCGGTTATTCACTGGTGAGGGAAAAAGGAAAAAAAAAACATTCTGGGGCAAATCCTTTCTTCGAAGAAAATATATTAGATTCATACCCCACCCATCACTACTCAAAGGAGTCTCAGGCTGCGGTCACACAGACCTCTTACCGCGCTAGTTTTCCCGCAGTTCTTCTATCCGCGACATTTTATATCGCTTGGAGGTGGTCAGACGGTCCCTCTGTCTTCCACTTCACTCGCACGAAGTACTGATCACACAGCACGCCGTCCCCGCGCATGCGCTTGGGCGTACATACAAAAAAACAAAAAACCTGCGCATGCGCTTGGGCGTACATACAAACTAAGAAGACAAAAAAAAAACCTAGCGCCTGTTTGCACAATCGCATAACTTAAACCGGAAACACAAAAAAGCGCGGTCATGGCGGATTGCTGTCCAGATACCAAAACCGCGGATACAAAGCGCAAGATATCAGAAAACACCTGTTCCCACGGGTGTCAGAAAACGCGGATAAAAAGAGCGGAAACTGCGGGACTCAGCCCGCTTCAGTGCGGGAGGCGGGTTTGCCAATATGAACAGGAAACTTTAATGCGCGAGGGATCAGCAGCGAAGCCCGCACTAAATGTCCGTGTGACCTGACCCTCAGAGCGGCTTACAAACTCCTTTCCCTTCCCCTCCCCACAACAGAAGCCCTGTGAGGTAGGTGGGATTGAGAGAGCTCTGACAGAAACTGCTCTTGAGAGAACAGCTCTTGTCAGAACTATGGCTTGCCCAAGGTCACACCAGCAGGTGCAAGTGGAGGAGTGGGGGATCAAACCCGGTTCTCCCAGATTAGAGTCCACACACAACCACTACACCAAACTGGCTCATTACCAGAAAGCAAAATTCCTTCATTATGATGAATGCCACGTAGGGAAGGGCTTATGTATAGTAAGGCTCTAGCCCTAGCCAATGGCACGGTGTTTTGAAAACACATTGCACGTACATAAAGCTGCGCACATGGGATCTGGTCAGGGAGGGTGAGGGCATGCACAGCATTCTAAGATGCATACTCATTTTGCACAGGGCGAGGTCTGTCAGGTCTCACTCACCGCCAGTGTTCCCTCTAAGCTGAGTTAGTATGAGCTAGCTCACAGTTCTTTTGCCTCTCGTTCACACATTTTTGCCTTAGCTCAGGAAGGATGGCTCCAGAGCCAACTAATTTATCCAGTAACCAAATTGCTCGCTCACAATTTTAATGTCAGTAGCTCAACAAGTAGAATTTTTGCTCACAAGATTCCACATCTTAGAGGGAGCATTGCTCTCCACTGTGCCTGAAGTGAGAGGGAAACCTAGAATATGCCCAAGACTTTCCCTGCAGCTGTCTATATTGCCAGGTTGCCAAGCGGTGCGGGTTTTTTTGGTTCTCATGACAACAGCGTTGCCAGCTGAGCTGCTGCTCAGCTGCAGGGGAAACGAGGAGCCCAGATCCGACTGGTTTTGAACGTTCACGTCTCATTTGCCCAGGAACTGGCTTCTGTATAGGAGACGATATTATTTTGAATGCCCTCCCTCCCCAGCTCAAATCCCACCCACCTTCACAACCCGGACTTTTGAGTTCCGTTTCAGAAACCAGGACTCGACTATGAAAGCAACGACTGACCTCTCCCCACCCTCCCGATTCAGGATGCACAAGGACGTGGTGAATGGAACAGACACCAGGACCACAGTGGGTGTGGCTCACCTTTTAGGATGAGGGGCACGAAGGGGATGATGGGGGGTTTCATCCTAGAGAGGACTTCTCTGTAGCTCTTATGATTCCGACAGGGGTCCTGCAATAGGAAGGAGCAGTTAGACTGCTGTAGAAGAGAACAGGAATTTTAAAAGCAGTAGCAATAAATTGGGGGCGTGGCGGAGGGTTGCCACTTCCCCTTGGCCACCAGTGGGGATTGGGGGGGGGGGATAGGGTTGCCAGATCCAGGTTGGGAAACTCCTGGAGATTTGGGGATGGAGCCTGGGGAGGACAGGGACCTCAGTGGGGTACACAATGCCACAGAGCCCACCCTCCAAAACATCCATTTTCTCCAGGGGAACTGATCTCCGTAGTCTGGAGATGAGCTGTCATTCCGGGGGATCCCCAGGCCCCACCTGGAGGTTGGCATCCCTTGCTGGAGGTGTGTGTCACATCTGAAGCTGAGCTCACCAAAGGGCAAAAGACCCATGAATTATCCTCTGTGTGTGTCTGTGTGGGGCTAATTAGACTACTTGGTATTTACCTAGTCATATAGCTTGTTTCCGTGTCTTAATCAGGGGTCATTTCCTACAGGAGCGCACAGGAGCTGAGCTCCGGCGGTAAAGAGCCCACGGGGCAAGCACATGCAACAAGCCCCACCCCCTGCTCCCAGCAGCCCCAGGCCACGAGAAGCAAGAAGCCTTTCTTTCTTTCTTTCTTTCTTTCTTTCTTTCTTTCTTTCTTTCTTTCTTTCTTTCTTTCTTTCTTTCTTTCCTTCCTTCCTTCCTTCCTTCCTTCCTTCCTTCCTTCCTTCCTTCCTTCCTTCCTTCCCTATTTCCTTCTCTCCCTCTTTCTTTCCCTCCTTCTTTCCTTCTCTTCTCCTTCTTTCCTTCCCTCCTTCTTTCCTTCCTTCCTTCCTGCACAGATCTGCACATTCCCCCCTCCCCCCCAGCTAGCAATCCAAAACAGTCCAGTGGCATCTTTAAGGCCAAGGTTTATTCAGGTACAAGCTCTCCCTCCTCTGCTAGGGCAGATCTGCACATTCCCCCCTCCCCCTAGCTAGCAATCCAAACCAGTCCAGTGGAGCCTGGGTGGTGGGTGTTGCCTTCTGACACACTTCCGGTGATGTCAGGGGGTGTGGCATATGCAAATAAGTTATGCTAATGAGTTATGCTAATGAGCGCCTGCACCTCTTTTTCTACGAAATGACCCCTGGTCTTAATTATTCAAAAATACCATGCATAAATTCTCTCTGTGATTCTTGCCATAATGTTAAACGGTGGCTATCTATGGCTGCCAGCTCTGGATTGTGAAATTCCTGGAGATTTTGCGGGTGGAGCCTGAGGAAGACAGCATTTGGGGAGGGGGGAGGACCTTAGTGGGGAATAATGCCACAGGATAATGAAACTGAAGCTCAAAGACTTTGCCCAACCAATGAGAAGGGAGCACTCCCTGGAGAAGACCGTGATGCTGGGAAAGATTGAAGGTCAAAGAAGACGGGGACGGCAAAGGAGGAGATGGTTAGACAGTGTCATCGATGCAACGAACATGAAATTGAGCCAACTTCAGAGGACAGCGGAAGACAGGAGGGCCTGGCGTGATCTGGTCCATGGGGTTGCGAAGAGTCGGACTCGACTGTGCGACTGAACAACAACAAATGCCACAGAGCCCACCTCCCAAAGCAGACCTTTTCTCCAGAGGAACAGATCTCTTTAATTTGGAAACCAGTTGTAATTCCAGAAGATCTCCAGCTCCCCACACAGAGACTAGCAATCCTACGGTTATCTGAAGGCTTCTCTAGAGCCAGCCGGCAACAGGCCCACTTGGTGGTGGTGGCGGTGGTGGCGGTGGTGGGGACTGGTGACTCCAAATTGTTTTATGAATTGTTTTTAGATGCTTGTGATATTTATTGTTAACATGTTTTTATGAAGTTAGCCACCCTGAGCCTGCTTTGGCAGCGAGGGCGGGGTACAAGTTTAAGAAATAAATAAAATAAATAAATTTCCTGCCTCACTGTTGTCTCGTACAAGAGGCCAGCTGGACTCAATGCCTGCAATCTCAGGGCTTCAACAAGAGCTACAAGCCTCTCTAGGTAAAGGTAAAGGTTTCCCTTGCTCGAAAGCCAGTCAAATCTGACTCTAGGGTTGCGGTGCTCATCTCTGTTTCCAAGCCAAAGAGCCAGCGCTGTCCGAAGACGTTTCCGTGGTCATGTGGCCGGCATGACTAGACGCTGAGGCGCACGGAACGCTGTTACCTTCCCACCGAAGCGGTACCTATTTATCTACTTGCAATTTCTTGCTTTCGAACTGCTAGGTTGGCAGGAGCTGGAACCACAGACAGGAGCTCACTCTGTCACGCGGCACTCGGGTCTCGAACTGCTGAACTACCGACCTTCCAGCCTGCAGTTCAGCGTCTTAACCACTGAGCCACCACAGCTCCAATAGAAGCCTCTCTAGGGATCCATAAATGCTGATTATAACCATTTGCTGGACTTGGACTCACAGCAAATACTCTCCTGCTGCAAAGAGGAGCCCTTGCTAGGTCTTCCTGCTAAGCGTGAAAGGCAGCAGGTATGGATTCGTAAGAGAGGCTTCGTCTTCCTCCTCTCTTCCACTAAGGACCAGTGAGTTGCTTTCCTCTTTGTTTTTCTTTAAATGTGTCGGCAGAGGGACCCAGAGGGGATTCCCCCCCCCCCTGAGGAGGGTGGAGCACAGCAGCAGTGGTCACGGCTCAGCTGTTATGTAAACGGGGGAATTTCCAGCTCATCTCCTGTGTTCTTAAGCATAACACTACACCCGCTCTGTTTCAGGTGCTCACCGTGAGATTCTCAAATTTCCGGAACAGGTTCTTAAATTTGCCGGGAAGCTTCTGAAACAGCAAAAAATCAGAAAAGGAAAGGAAAGAAAATTCAGCGACAGAGGGAAAAGGTTCCAAACATTACAAGAAAGCAGCTATAACTCGTAACTGTGCTTCAGTCAACCTTGCTCAGTCGTCTACAGTTTTCAGTTTGGGTTATCCAAACTCATTTATGGGGATGGACAGATAATGAATATCCAGATCTGGGAGAGGATATGTTTATAACATATGTTTATGTATACCTCTTACACTGGGGAAAGCAAATCCACTCCAGTATGTTTATGTATGCCTCTTACACTGGAGAAAGCAAATCCACTCCAGTAGTGGTGCCCTTGGGGTTGCATCCTTGCTGACCTGTAGCACTCAGGACGGGCATAAGAAAATAAGAGAACATGGCCAATAGCCCATCCAGTCCAACACTTTGTGGCCAAAACCCAGGGGCCCTCAGGAGGTCCACCAGTGGGGCCAGAATTCCAGAAACCCCCCACTGGGGCCCTCCCAAGCACCAAGAATGCAGAGCACCACTACCACAGAAATAAGAACATAAGAGAAGCCATGTTGGATCAGGCCAATGGCCCATCCAGTCCAACACTCTGTGCTGCACAGTGTCCAAAACCAAGGTGCCGTCAGGCAGTCCACCAGCGGGGCCAGACGACTGAGCAGAAGATTTCAAGCCATGATTGCCTCACCACTGTGAGTCAGCCTAGGTGTTGGCTGTGTTTGGCCAACCCTGAGGTGAAGCCTGTCTGAAGAGCAAGATCTCTTATGCAAGGACTTGCCTGATGACAAGCTCTGCCCTTTACATCCAAGGGAGTGGCAGGTTCAGCTCAGGGAAAAGGAAACCACCCCCAAAATGTACTTGGAACTGTTGTAAGAACACTTTTCTAGACTTTGCAACCACTTTGCAAAAGTGTAAAGTAAAGGTTAAAGTTCCCTTATTTGAAAGCCAGTTGAATCCGACTCTAGGGTTGCGGTGCTCATCTCCGTTTCCAAGCCGAAGAGCCAGCGCTGTCCAAAGACGTTTCCGTGGTCATGTGGCCGACATGACTAATCACCAACGCTATTACCTTCCCACTGAAGTGGTACCTATTTATCTACTTGCAATTTCTTGCTTTCGAACTGCTAGGTTGACAGGAGCTGGAACTAGAGACAGGAGCTCACTCCATCAAGCGGCAACTCGGGTCTCGAACTGCTGAACTACCGACCTTCCACAGCCTGTAGTTCAGCATCTTAACCACTTGAGCCACCGCAGAACACAATAAAGCAAAACAGCAAAATATTAAGAAGAGCCCTGCTGGATCAGACCAATAGTCCATCTAGTCCAACATCCTGTCTAACACAGTGGCCAACCAGTTCCTCTGGAGGGCCAACAACAGGGCATAGTTTCCTCCTGGCTTTGGGATTCAGAGGATTAATGCCTCTGAATATGGAGGTTCCCCTCAGTTACCATGGCTAGTAGCCACTGATAGACATTTCCTCCATGAATCTTCTCCATTTAAAGCTGTTTATTCCTGTGGCCATCACAACATCCTCTGGCAGCAAATTCCACATTTCAATAATTCTTTGTGTAAAATAGTACTTCCTTTTGTCCATCCTGAACCTAGGTTTGACAGGAGAGACTGGACAGGAGGTCAAAAATTGCCAGTCTAGCCAAACAGAAAATAATTATCGCTCTTAGAAAGAGGAGGATATTTCTTCCCCAGTTATTCAGCGGGTTCAACTCGGAAGGAACCCCTGGCTTGTGTGAAAAGGGGAATGGTCTTAGATTCCTCAAGAGTAAATAGGGAAAGTTATAAAATCCGATATTTTATCCATTAATAAATTGTTCTAAATTCTAGAATACCATTGTCTCAGGGGGTGCGGTCAGACGGCGTGCTGAGAGCGGATTAAACTGCTCCAGTTCTAACTAGATTATATTTGATCTGGATAATCGCGATCACACTTACCTCCCTTATCCCGCTTCACCACGCAGTCACGTCGCTCCCCAGCGTCTACACTACTGACGCACAGAAGTGTGCGTCGGCGGGGTTTAAAAATTTTTCCCTCAGTTTGCGCATGCGCATAGGCGCCCCTCTGTAGAAGGGGGGGGGACTATCATGGCGCATGCACAGGACCACCAGGGCAAATCAATCCAACCCCTCCAACAAAAGACTGCCATTTAAATGTTTGACCCGAAAATGGCCTCCGTGAGATCCCAAACTCATCTAAACGCTAAAACAAGTGACCGTTTAAATGTCAGTTTTCTAAACCCGGTGGCAGAGCTCCGCCTATGCACACACCGCATTTAAAAAATGGTGGGCGAAAAGCAGAAGCCTCGGCCAGCTTTCGAGAGGGGAGGTGGTTTAAACCGGAAGTTGCTTGCCACCGCAGGAGCGATCAGACGTCAGAAAAGTGTGGCTAGAACCGGAGAATCAGGAAAACACCACTTGGGGACCTGGTAACAAAATACTCCGTTTTAAAGGGGGTTTGAGCCGGAAAGCGACGGCTGGGGACGGTGCGCAGATGTTGGGTGTGTGAACGTGGATTTAAAATCCGTTACTGAAGCGTGCCAAAAGTGGACTAAATGGCCCGTCTGACCGCACCCTAAGAGTCTCTAAGAATATAAGCTTCAACTACCATATACTCTGTTGCCTGTTCAAAATATTCTGATTTGTATAAACAGCCAAATTTACCTCAGCTTCTCGTCCCCTGCCCTATTCCTAACTCAACAGTGACTGTTCAACAAAATCCACCTTTCTGTTTGAACTTTACTTTGTGTCAAGTGCCATTTCCAAAGGGATTTATGAGAGGGCTCCTGCTGAGTTAACAATAAATGTCTGGCCTGGGCAAATGCCAAATAACTTCTCTGTCACAGGGTGGGGCACGCAGAAAGTTGTAATTCTATAATTAAAACACGCTACAAAGGGGCTGCTCAGTCAGAGTGGGGAAAAGTGTTTTGGCAGGAAAATCTGCCTCACAGAGAAGAAGAAGCAGGGGTCTGTCATATGCCCCACCGTTAACGATGTGTGTTAAGTGCCATCAAGTTGCTTCCGATTAAATTAATGACCCTCCCCAAAAAAACCCCATCCTGTCCTTAACAACCTTGCCCAGCTCTTGCAAGCCGAAGGCCATGGCACCATTATGGATGTGAAGGCTGAAATCCTACGTGTGCTCTCTCAGGACAAAAAGCCACTGAAATCTGTGAAGCTTACTGAGATAACACAAAATCGGGCTGATAAAGGAAGGAGCGGCACCTGTAATGAATACCCAGAAGCAAACTGGCCACTTGTGCTGCTGTCTGACAATATATGAGCTCGTTGTGGGATACAAGGGGGTGATGGGGGTCCTCTGAGGTTATGCTGACCCCCCAAGCCAGAAAATGCAGAGGGTGCTGGGGTGGAAAAGCTGCCGTCCCACTGCACTGAATACAAGGGCCTAAGCTGTCCGTTGAAGTTCTGTCATGCATCCATCCACAGGGCCACCCCCTCAGGACAGAATCACGTTCCTTCCAGAAGCCAGGAAGCACCTCGTTTATTTCCCTCTCAACGATGACCCACTTTGATACCAGAGATTATGTGGAATTGTAAGGTGAGGCAGAACAAAGCAGGGAGAGGAAGCTTTGACAGAATTTGTGCACCCACATCTCCCAACAAACAGCTGTGGTAGACAGGCGGCTGGAAATAAACGGTGAAAGAAAGAGGACCACGGGCAAAAATGGGAACGGGTGCTGGAAAAGTTGATCCGAGTAACACATAAAGCCTATGGGTGACATTTGCATTCCCCCAGGCAGATCTGTGAATCTCCAGTCTGGCCTGGATTCTGAGAATGTCTATTCCTCACACACACACTGTTTTTTTTAAGGGCATGTTTCTAGTTTTTGAAGAGTGCAGAGAGAAGCCTGGAAGCTTCCCCATGACCTTCTCTTTCCACAAATATATAAATCATTAAAAGAAAAGGCATGAAACCCCAGATGCTGGTGGGGGGTGTGTGTGTGTTACAAAATGTCTTGCCCCAGAATTCTTTTTGTGTGGTTTGCAGCCCAGTTGTAAAAAAAAAAAGTTCAGGTTCACTGGTTTCAATGTGATGTAACCAGTGTTCCCTCTAAGCTGAGTTAGTGTGAGCTAGCTCAGTTTTTAGCCTACAGCTCACACATTGTCTTTGCTCAGGAAGGATGGTTCCCTAGCAAACTAATTTATGTGGCAGCCAAATCGCTCCCTCACAACTTTAATGCCAGTAGCTCACAAAGAAGAATTTTTGCTCACAAGACTCCACAGCTTAGAGGGAGCATTGGATGTAAGTCCTGGGACTTCCTTGGGTTCTGAGATCTTCAGAGGAGGCTTGAGTGAGTGTTCTGTGGCCACCCATCAAGTGAGAGGCGGTGCTTCTTCCTTAGTGACTTCTTTCCCCTGGAATTCCCTGCCTATGAAAGCTCATCTGGCTGGTTCTCTGAGAAGATTCCAACGGCAAGCTTGTAAGTGGGAAATATTAGGACTTGCAGGTTCTCTAGTTCTGAGGAACTGGTTTTCTTCTTGCTTTCGTAGACACTTATTGCAGTGTTCTATATTTGAAATAAAGGCCTACTGCGGGCCAAGTCTGGCTGTGGCTCAGTGGAAGAGCCTCTGCTTTGCGTGCAGGAGGTCCCAGGTTCAGTCCCCAGCATCTCCAGCCAAAAGGACCAGGCCACAGGTGATGTGAAAGACCTCAGCCTGAATTCCTTGAGAGCTGCGGCCAGACTGAGTAGACAATACTGACCTTGATGGACCAAGGATCTGATTCAATGTAAGGCAGCTGCATGTGTTCATGTGGATACCATTCTTTTAAAAAACTAAATGAAATACTCTGTATTGCAGAACTGAAAGTGCACCGTTGCAGAATCTGGACAGGTGGAGACTGTACCCAAAATTGGCCCTTGCTTAGATCAACAAAACAGCCTTCCCTTTCCTTAGAAGTCGAGGTTATCTTCCTACCTCCCAGGTGAGACGCAACCGGCTGACAGGTGCATTGTTCAGTCCTATCACCACAGCATAGAACGTCAACATGTCTTGATTCTGTTTGCACCTGCAGGGAGAGAAATGGGGACTGCTGAAAACTGAAACAGTAAAAGTGCAGACGGTAGAAGTCTCTGCAGATTTCACCACTCCTGCCATTCCACTGAGCGCTTCCACCTGCCCCACCCCACCAACAGAGGCCCTGGACCTTTCAAAACTACGTGGCAGGCAGAAATTCAGCAGGTGCAGCTTTTCCCAACAGGTTGCGAGGAGGAGCTGCATCTGCTGTTAAATTTCTGGCTATCACTCCGCTATTCAAGGCTCAGGACTCCTGCCCAGTGTTCCCTCTAAGCCGAGTTAGTGTGAGTTAGCTCACAGTTTTTTAGCCTCCAGCTCACACATTTTTGTCTCGGCTCAGGAAGGATGGCTCCGGAGTAAACTGATTTATGCAGGAGCCAAACCGCTCGCTCCCGACTTTAGTGCCAGTAGCTCACAAAGTAGAATTTTTGCTCACAAGACCCCACAGCTTAGAGGGAGTGTTGCTCCTGTGCCCCCCCCCAACGGGAAACTCTACACCAGAGGTGGCGAAACTTACTTAACGTAAGAGCCACATAGAATAAACGTCAGATGTTTGAGAGCTGCGACATGAACAAACATTGCACGTTTTTATTGGGAAATATACAAATTTGCTTTTTATCAACATTAAATGAGACTGCCAAAAATAACAACAAAAGGGGTAAAAGCAGATATTGATAATGATATTTATTTGTTTGCTAATGACATTTAGCTTCCCCAGCCGCCCTGCCGGGAGCCGCACAATAATAAGCCAGCATGCGGCTCCCGAGGCACAGTTTGGCCACCCCTGCTCTACACCAAGATTCCCTAACGTGGCACCTGTGGGCACCACGGGCCCTGCCCGGTCCTTCCCCTGGCCCTCACCAAGCTTTTCAGAATGTGGGCAGGGCTGGTGTAAGGCAGGGCTTGGTATCAGCTGCCCTAATTTAAATGAAAGCATTTCCCATTAGCTACAATGGCAGCAGCCGCTGCCACTGGAGGATCCTGAACACTTATAAGCACCCAGGTTCGTGGTTCTATTCCCCCCTCAGGCTTTCCTTCTTGTTATTCCCCCCCCCCACACACACACACTTTCTCGCTTCCCTGGAGATATCCCAGAATTGCAACCGGTCTCCAGACAACACAGATCAGCTCCCATGGAGAAAATGGTTGCATCTGAGGGTGGACACAGCATTATCCCCCACTGAAATCTCTCCTCTCCCCAAACCTTACAGTCCCCAGGCTCCACCCCCAAATCTCCATGATCTCCATGATATCCTCCAAATGCCCTTCCCCCTCAGGGAAACCAGTCGCTGACTACGGCTGGTAAAAAGAAGAAGAGATTGGATTTATACCCCGCCGTTCACTACCCGAAGGAGTCTCAGAGTGGCTTACAGTCTCCTTTCCCTTCCCCTCCCCACAACAGACACCCTGTGAGGAAGGTGGGGCTGAGAGAGCTCTCTTGAGAACTGCCCTTGAGAGAAGAGCTCTGAGAGAACTTGTGGCTGACCCAAGGTCACACCAGCAGCTGCATGTGGAGAACCAGGGAACCGAACCTGGTTCTCCCAGATTAGAGTCCAAGCTCCTAACCACTACACCAAACTGGCTCTCTAGGAGTGGGACAATAAAATGAAAGAGGAAAGATAGAAAAAGCAGGGATTTCCCTGTGCAGGGCTGGCATCTGTCAAAGAAGGCAAGGACCTCTTAGCTTCTGCTTAGAGAACCAAACCTCCTTTTGACACTAAGTAAAAGGCGGTGGCTCAGTGGTTAAGATGCTGAGCTGCAGACCGGAAGGTCTGTAGTTTGGCAGTTTGAGACCCGAGTGCCGCATGACGGAGTCAGCTCCCGTCTCTGGTCCCAGCTCCTGCCAACCTAGCAGTTCAAAAGCAGGAAATTGCGAGTAGATAAATAGGTACCGCTTCGGTGGGAAGGTAACAGCGTTCCATGCACCTTGGCATTTAGTCATGCCGGCCACATGACCATGGAAACATCTTCGGACAGCGCTGGTTCTTTGGCTTGGAAACAGAGATGAGCACTGCAACCCTAGAGTCGGATTCAACTGGCTTTCAAGCAAGGGAAACCTTTATCTTTATATAAAAGGTGGATGAGCCCTTCTCCGGGCCAGAAAGCTTAGTCCTACTTCCAAATACATTTCAGGGCTCTGCTCAGCCTCCCCGCCCCACCCCACCCCACCCCCATTTTAAAGAAGCATGCCAGAGAAAGAGGTCGAAGCAACAATGCAGCTGTCGCGGGTCATTAGAGTCAGGCCGGGTGATGGTGTGTGTGACTTCGCTAGCTGTGACTGCCAAGGGAAGGGAAGGCAGGAGACTGCCTGTGCGTGCTGGGGGGAAAGACGAGGAGGTGCTCTGTGAGGCTGAGCCAAGTGATGGGAATTAAAACAACAACAACAGTGATTTCACAGTGCTAGCTGGGCATCTGGCACAGACGCTGGGCATCCTCAGAAGCTTCACTTCCCTGTTTCACAAAAGTGACAAATGTCAGGGTAGAACAACTTTAAGAGTCCAGTGGCACCTTTAAGACTAACAAAGGTTTATTCTATTTGACAAAGTGTGCCTTGCACACGAAAGCTCATACCTTGAATAAACCTTTGTTGGTCTTAAAGGTGCCCCACTGGACTCTTAAACTTGTTCTGCTGCTTCAGACCAACACGGCTGACCTCCTGCAACTAATGTCAGGGTAGATTCAGACAAGACACTGGCTTAAAAAAAAAAAAAGCTAGCTACCTGGCATACCTGTAATCCCCAAACCCCAGAACCACCCCACTTTCTGAGGCTGCTGAAATCCAGGGAAACTCAGGGGTACTGAATCTGAGCACTGGATTGCTGAGATCTGGTCCAGCATCTTCAGGGTTTTTAACCTCCTTCTCAAGGTAGAGGATGGTGTTGAATCTCAGGGCGAGGTGCCAAATGCCAGGAGGACAAGCTATGCTTACATGGCATATCCCGGCCCCCTCCCCACCACTTCACATTTTATGCCACCCTTCTCCCCCCAAAAAGTCTCAGTACCTCTCTCACTTCTCTTTTCCCTGCAGGACAAAAACAGAGGAGGACACCAACAAAAAATATCATGTATTTTGGAAACACTTTCAGACAGCACAGAGGCACCCGTGGCTACCATGCAACTAACTGCACGTAACCCTGATCTCAGCAGATCTTGGAAGCTAAGCAGGGTCGGCCCTGGTCAGTATTTGGATCAAGACCCGCAGGGAAATCCAAGCTTGCTGTGCAGAAGCAGGCAATGGCAAACCACATAAGTGTCTGTCTCTTGCCTTGAAAATCTTAAGTGTCTGTCTCTTGTCTTGAAAATCTTACATAAGTCAGCTGTGACTTGATGGCACAAACAAACTGTATTGGGATTGGCTGAGCTTGGAGCACAAGAATAATAGCCTGCCAGGATTCTGAAAGTAACCAATCTAGTAGTAACGTTACGTAAATAGCCTATCACTGGGAGTGGGGCACATTTGGGTGTGGCAATCGCTTGCTATTTAACAGAGCTGAGGCTCCGGAGTCTGGTCTTGCTCTTGCTGAAATTGCAAATAAAGCTGAGCTGATCACTAGACTCGAGCCTGCTCATCCATGGAACCCACTATTTAACACACACACACAAAATCATTGCTTCAAGGGATATGGCATGGTTCCCAAAGGCATCCAGTCGCCACTATGCAAAGGAAAAAACAGATCTATTCCAAACACAAAAATTAACCCAGTGAGCAGTCTGATCTGTCGATCTAGGCTCAGGCTGTCAGATTTAGACAGGCAACGGCTCTGCAAGGTTTCTTGCTGCACTGGTAATTTCCCCTGCATGGAGCTCATAGCGGCCGCAGGAGGGAGGGAGTTCAGATGGAGGAAACGGCATGAGTGGGAAGTGCACGCCCCGCCCCCCTCTAACTCACCTGGCTTAATTAGCAGCCCCATGGGGCCGCTTGGAAGCTTCCACACGCACAAGTCCTGACCTGGAAACCCCCCCCCCCCCCAATCACATCTAGCAGCCCTGCTGCTTCCACAAGAACCTGAAGAGGCTAGCACAATGGTAACCAGGAGGGGCGAATCTATCTCCTCTTATACTTTAAAGGGAGGAGATGATTAGCTGCCTCCCACTCTCATCCTGGGTTTCCTGGAACCTTCCGTGAAAACAAGCTCACTGAACCTACTTGGGAGAAAATACAGTGCTCCCTCTAAGCTGTGGGAGTCCTGTGAGCAAAAAATCTACTTTGTGAGCCTGCTGGCATTAAAGTTATCAGCAAGTGATTTGGCCACTGCAGAAATTAGTTTGCTCTGGAGCCATCCTTCCTGAGCTAAGACAAAAATGTGTGAGCCGGAGGCTAAAAAACTGTCAGCTAGCTCACACTAACTCAGCTTAGAGGGAACACTTTGTTGACTTAGGAAGAAAGCTCAGGCGGGGGTGGGGGCAACGATGGCTCCCCCCGTGTCTTTTTTAACATTCATCTCAGCGTCAAAATCAGCCACTGATCCTCAGCTATAAATACATTTATAACAATTGCAGAGGTGATGATGGGGTCAGGACGCCACCTTCTCATCAGGGCTCCTTAGGCCTTTGGAACAGGTGAGTCACAGGTAAAAATTCCGCAGGTAAAGCTTTTCTTGCCGGGGCTCCGATGCCTTTGGACAGCTGAAGGACAAGCAAATATTCACCTGTCTCAGCATTCTTCTGCCACCTCTGCATCTCCGTGCCGACAACAGCCAAATCTGTTCAATTGTTGCTTGCCATTCAGCTCTTTGAGACAGAAGTGCTCTGCTCAAAAAGAGAGAAGGAGAGAGATGGCAACTTTGCCTTTGGGGGTGCTTTTCTGGTGGGAGATACCCTAGTTTGTGGGCCCAAGCTGGAACACATGAAACTGCCTTATCTCAAATGTGAAACAGTCTTTCACAGTCAGTGCCGTCTACTCTGACAGCAGCAGCGGCTCTCCAGAGTCTCAGGTAGAAGCCAAACGGATGCTTTTAACAGGAGATGCCGGGGATTGAACCAGGGACCTTCTGGATGCAAAGCAGACACTCTACCTGAGCCACAGCCCCTCCCATGTGAGTTTTGATCAGGAAAGTGTGCCATTCCATGCTGAGGGGAAACACTTGAGTAGAAGAGCGACAGTCTGTACCCGTCTTCACCAAGGTTTAGTCCAAAGTTACACCACTGGATGCTGATGGGAAGTGTAGCGAGAACACCAAACATGTGAAACACACGGTCTAAGTGAGACTATTCAAAAAATTTCTTGACAATAAGCGGCTACTTAACTATTGTTAACTGCATAGAGGGCCAACTGCACAAAGCCTCAGGCTAGGCAACACAACAACATTTACCAAAACCATCACAACAAAAAACAAACAAACCCAACAACAAACATCACAAGAAGATGCTGTAAAATCACCTCCATGCTTGAGAGGAGACGGATGTCAGGGTCTCAATTAATTACTCTCAGGTTACAGACACGCACTCTAAATAATCCACTTTCAATGCATTTTCCAACTGGATTTTACTGTGTGAACTGGCAAAATCCAGTTGGAAAGTGCACTGGAAGTGGATTATTTAGTGTGCATGACCACAGCCCCAGCATTCCACAATTAAGGATACAGAAGGAGGAGGAGGAGGAGATTGGATTTATACCCCGCCCTTCACTACCCAAAGGAGTCTCAGAGCAGCTTACAAACTCCTTTCCCTCCCCCTCCCCACAACAGACACCCTGTGAGGTAGGTGGGGCTGAGAGAGCTCTGACAGAAACTGCTCTTTTTCAAGAACAGCTCTTATCAGAACTACGGCTTGCCCAAGGTCATCCAGCAGGTGCAAGTGGAGGAGTGGGGGATCAAACCCAGTTCTCCCAGTTCTCCCAGATTAGAGTCAGCGCACTTAACCACTACACCAAACTGGCTCTCAATTTCCAATACAGCAATTTCCAATTCTGACATCTTTATTTCCTTCACTGTTTCCCCCCCAGAACTGAACCCATATAAACTAAGCATATTATCCCTGTCTGATGCTTGAATCTGTTATCTTCATTATGCTGTATGATAATTTACTGCTCACCCTCTACCCTATATGTATGGACTGGTGATTTCCATTTTTGTTTCTGTCTCTGTCTTGATTCTAATTGGCCCTTCCTGGCAACTAAACCCCCCCCCCCACTTCTATATGTAATGGTTAAGGATATTCTGCTTCACTGTCTCTGAAGAAGTGTGCTTGCACATGATAGTTTATACCTTGAATAAAACTTTGTTGGTCTTAAAGGTGCCACCGGACTCAAACTTTTGTTCACCATAACCCTGTTTGCCTGGATTTTGCAGCAACTGCAGGAGCTGGCCACCAGCCTCCACATGAAACAGCCATAACAGCTGTGGCTAAGGAATTCACTGCCACAGGAAGTGGGGGCAGCTGCAAGCATCAACAGCTTCAACAGCGGATTGGATTAAAATATGGAGCAGAGGTCCATCAGTGGCTATTAGCCACAAGGTATACATCAGACGTGTCTATTTCATTTGTTATGTGGGCTGGATCTGACATAAATGAGACCTTGTTGGGCTGGGCCACGTGTGTCATAAAATGTCATGCCAGGTAGCAGAGATATAAACTTTATAAAGGACAGAAACACAAAGGTGGGTTTTTTACTTAAAATAAAACATGCTTAAAACATCAGCACTCTTGCAATATTTTGTTTATTTAACACTGTCTGATAACTGGCACCTCTTGCTCTGAATTATTACATCAAAATGTCTGTGCTGTTGCAATCTTGAGTATGCTGTTCAGGTGCATATCTGTAAGCTGCAAACCTACAATGATGCAGCAGCAGCAGAACTGGAAGAAGCAGCAGAAGTCAGCCAGTTCCACTGCGGGCCTGAAAGAAGCCCTCTGGGGGCCTGATCCGGCCCCCGGGCCGAATGGTTGACACCCCTGGTATAGATGGAACACTCTGTCTGGGGCAGTGATGTTCTGTATTCTACATACTTGGGGGACAACAGTGGGAGGGCTTCTGGAGTTCTGGCCCCGCTGGTGGACTTCCTGACGGCACCTAGGTTTTTGGCTACTGTGTGACACAGAGTGTTGGACTGGATGGGCCATTGGCCTGATCCAACATGGCTTCTCTTATGATCTTATTGTACATTGCACCAAAAGTGGTACTGAGTACAGAATCCAACTTCCGAAGGATCTCAGCTTTTGCCTTTAAAGAAGACGAGGAGGAGGAGGAGGAGATTGGATTTATACCCTGCTGTTCACTACCCAAGGGAATCTCAGAGCGGTTCACAATCTCCTTTCCCTTCCCCTCCCCACAACAGACACCCTGTGAGGTAGGTGGGGCTGTGAGAGCTCTCTCGAGAACTCCTCTTTCCAGAACAGCTCTGACAGAACTATGGCTTGCTCAAGGTCATTCAGCAGCTACAGGTTTCTAGTACTTATGTTGTGCAGGGCTGCTTCCACGTGTAAAGGTCTGCTTCTGCATCACCGCACCTCTACCGTGACAGCCGCAGCAGGTAGCAAGGAAGTTCATGGGAGTGTCCTCCACACACACCGTCCCTGCGCTGCTCGCTGGTGCCACAGCCCTCCCTCTTTTTCCTCTGCTGTGTCTGTGCAAATGCACAAATGCAAGAGGGATCATATCAGTCCCCACCATGACCCGCCCAAACACCCCTATTTACCAGTTCCTCTTTCCCAGCTGAACCACCCTGTAAAGGGCCAAAAGGGGAAGGGGCAGGGGTCATTTCCTGCAGGAGCGCACAGGAGCGGAGCTCCAGCAGTAAAGAGCCCAGGGGGCGGGCACTTGCAACAAGCCCCACCCCCTGCTCCCAGCAGCACTCAGTCAGAGCAAGAAGCAGCCAGGTAAGCTGCAGAGCCCCTCCACCCCCCTGGTCCAAAACAGTCCAGTGGCACCTTTAAGACCAGGTTTTATTCAGGTACAAGCTCTCCCTCCTCTCTGTGCGGGACAAGTCTGCCCGTTCCCCCCCCCCCCCCCAATAGCTAGCAATCCAAAACAGTCCAGTGGAGCCTGAGCGGTGGGTGTTGCCTCCTGACACACTTCCAGAGATGTCAGGGGGTGTGGCATATGCAAATAAGTTATGCTAATGAGTTGTGCTAATGAGCTCCTGCACCTCTTTGTCTATGAAAGGACCCCTGGGAAGGGCGTAGAGGAAATTAAAAGCTTAGCTCTGCCTCCCCTCTTGTAGTGGAACGTCCTGTGACATCTTGCTTGTTGGGGAGACGGTTTTACCTTTAAAACACACTCTGTATACATGAACTTGGTAGGTTTCTGCTGCCGCCAGGAATTAAAAATTCCAAATTTCTCTCTTTTGGTAGAATGACCCAGGGTCTGGGCACTTCAGAGTACTATGTGGCCCTGAGGAAGGACTATTCTGATTTCTGGGATAAGTTTAAATTTAAAGAATTATTTTTTTAATGAAGAACAAAACAGGTTTCTGGTTATTTTGAACTGTTGCTGAAGAAAGGAACTTGTAAATATAACTGGCAAAGCTTGGCATCACAAACAGTCTCTCAAACTCTAATACTCCACTCTGACAGGCTTAGACACTCAGTCTAATCTCTCTCTCTCATACATATAGCCACACAGGCTAAACTCTTTGTCTTATTCACACAGAATAGACTCAAACTCCCATAGTCACACAGACTATGCTCTCTCCAAACTTCACACACAGAATCAGCTCATAGACATCTCTCCTCCCACACTCTCAGTCATCCGCCAGTCACATCACACTTGTCTCCCTCTATCACTTTCCTTACATTACTGCAGTCAGACGAAACATTTAAAGAAACACACACACCGAAACAAGAAATCATTACACGTCCACACAGATATTTTGCCTGCAGTCACCGTCTAGGATCTGGATCAGAAGAGGTCTTCCTCTGATGGGGCTTAAAAAACTAAAAAAACAACAACAAAACCTGGGAAGTCCAAAGCTGTGTAGACCCTCCTGTTCAATTCAGGGGCTTCCTGTTTTACGGAGGGGGGGGAATCCCCATGGAGTAGCCGCCAAGATGTGATCAAAATTGCTCAGGAAGGCACTTGCGAAAAGCTGACAGAAGGCAGAAGGGGAGGCTGACACTGAAGCTTCCCCCTCCTGAGTAGCCCAACCAGAGTAAATTAGGCAAAGTAATACAGACTGCAGAATAAATTATGTTTAATTTCTGAATAAATTACAAGAGAAGCTACAGAGGGCTGGTTCTTCTCCGCACTGCATCAGCCACAAGAGTTTTCAAGAAGTCTTTCTAATATGTCACCTTCCCCCTTCCTCAAAGGACAGATATAACGATTCTTCTTTCCTGACATTCTGTCCTCACAACCTTGTAATGTAGGTTAGGCTGAGTGAGAGCGATGTTTTCCACACGGGGACAGGCTTGTGTCACCAATATGGAACAGCAGCGGCAGGGCTTCCCTTGGCAGTTTTGTTTTAAATCAACAATTTAATCGCTTTGTATCGATATACTGCCCTGACCTGGATAATCCCGGCTAGCCCAGTCTCGCCAGATCTCCGAAGCTAAGCAGAGTCAGCCCCAGCTAGCATTTGAATGGGAGACCACCAAGGAATACCAGGGCTGTGACATGGAGGCAGGCAATGACAAACCACCTATGAAATATCTCTTGCCTTGAAAACCCTGAAGGGTCGCTATAAATCAGCTGCGACTTGACAGCAAAATAAAAAATAAAAATGCTGTTCTATCAAAATACACATCAGGTTCTCTTGAATTTCCAGATTTCATTTTCAAAAAATTTAAGTCTGTAGCCCATTTTGTTACAGGGATATGCTCTTTCGCATAAATCTCTGCAAGAAAAGGAGCTACAGATTTACTTTTTTAAAAAAATGAAAGCTGAGAATTCAGAGAACCACCTGATACATATCATTATATCTACATCTCAACGTAGCAAAATCTGTGGATATTTAAATCTTTCTTCAATCCTGAGAGAAGCTCCAGAAAAATCTTTTTTTAAAATACACTTGAGGGTTAACCCCCCCCCCCATGATAGAAGCACCACCTGTAGCTTTAAGAAATGAATGCCCTCAGTGGCCACTGCTAGGCAACCACAAGAGAACAGACAATCTTCCAGCCTCAGATTCTATCAGTAATGGGGGGAGGGGTTCTGTTTCCTGGGCTGTTTTGGCCTTTGAGGGAGTACTGATGAAGGCCACAGTGAGCAGCACCAACAGGTGGCTTGATACCAGGCAACGCTTATGAATCACTAAGGACTGGCTATTTGCTACTGTTCAACATAGGGCTGCCAAGTCCCCCCGGGGGGCGGGGGTTTTCCTGCCGAAAGGGCCCCCAACCCGCCGATCCGGATCAGGCCGGCAGGGGAAACCCCGCCCCCAAAGTGCCCAGTTCAGGCCGACGTGCCCGGCACGATGTCACCCAGATGACGAAACCCCCGGGACTATTGCACCCCCTTCCGAACCCGAGGCGACCCTGAGAAGTCATTTCGATGGATTTTATAACTGACTTACCACCCAGCAAATCTATGACTGTAATTTGGGTGGTTGTGGATCTCTTTTCTAAACAAGCACACTTCGTCCCGTTCACATCATTACCTACGGCCAAAGCACTTGCCAAAGCATTCCTCATGCACGTGGTAAGACTACATATGCTACCCACTAAGCTGGTATCCGACAGGGGAACCCAATTTGTCTCACGGTTTTGGGGAGAGCTGATGAAACTGATGGGAGTCGAACGTGGACTCAGTAGTGCTTACCATCCAGAGACTGACGGTCAAACGGAAAGAGTTAATCAGACCTTGGAACAATATTTGCGTTGTTTTGCCAACTATCAACAAGACAATTGGCATGGCTTGTTACCCCTAGCCGAATTCTGTTATAATAATACGTGTCACTCCTCGACGGGGATGTCCCCATTAAAGGCACTGTATGGTTATGACAGCCCACCCGTCCCATTTCTGGAAGGGGATACGGACATGGGACCGGGGGATGCAGCCCAATAGTGTAAAAAATTGAGAGACTCTTGGCCTCTTTTATACGTGGACTTGCCGAAAAATTTGAGAAAATTGCATTCTGTATTTCATTTCAGCCTCCTGAAGAGAGATACGGGTTCCTCTCCCTGGCGTCCAGTGAAACTGGTGCCCCCTCCTATCATGATTGAGGGCGAGGAGCATTACGAAATATCACGGATTCTGGACTCTAAGATCAAACGGGGAAAATTGCTGTATTTGGTAGAATGGGTAGATTTCGGACCCCAGCACCTCGAATGGGTGGAAGTAGGGGATATTCGGGCCCCTGAACTGTTGCGGCAGTTACATCTGGAGTTCCCGGACAAACCGGGAGACCTCCCGGAATGGTCGGGCAAAGCTGATTTTTGAGAGGGCAGTATGTCAGCTATGCTGCCATGGGGGTTGGGGAGTTCATTCTGTGTCTTGTTAATTGCTATTGCATTCCTATCCCTGCTGTTATGCCTTTGCGGAAATGCTTATCTCTACAGATGTGCAGGAGGAGGTTGTATTGTCTGGAGGTCTCCTATGTACCGTGAGAGACTCTGAATTCTCAGCTTTAGCCACCTAACCGTTGCTTGACTTATCCCGCGCGCGGGAGGGTGCCTAATTGGCCAATGCCATTGGGGGGGGTGCATACGAATATCCTATATCCTATTATCCTCTACTGGCTGGGGCCATTCTTAACAGTGCCTATGTTACTGCATCTATAGCTTTGCAATAAAAGTATAACCATTCCTAAATGTGTGTACTTTGTTGTTAGCTGTGGGTTCTGACAGCCGGGCACATCACTGGCCTACGCTCTAGCAATCAGCCTGAAAAATCTATAGTACCATAGAGTTTGGTACCATAGAGTATGGTACTATAGAGTTTCCAGGCCGATTGTTAGAGCGTTGGCCGTTGTCGAGCCCTGCCCCTCCGTGAGGGATTTGTCCCCTGCTGGCCATTGCTGGAGTTGCACCTCCATGGGCCGGGAGTAGAGTCTGTCAGCAATCTGCATCCCGGGGGTGGGGAGGGAGTCGAGGAGAGTTCTCTCAGTGAAGAGGGAGGGGTAGCCTCAGATGACGGGGTATTCAGAGTGCGCCTTCCACCACTCTTGCCCGTCCTGGGTACCTGGCCTCTGCACCAACTGTTGGTGTCTAAGGGGTCCCCTTCTCTCTATCCAGCCTGTCGTTCCCCAGCCAGCCCAGTCCTTCCTTCTTGGCTGCCTCCCGTCTTCTCCTTTTTTTACTCCCTCGAGCCCCGTGACTCCCCTTGTATCCGGGTCCCTCCCCCCTTCAAAGGGAACCACGCAGAGGGCACTTCCGCTTGCCCCGCCCTGGTGCGGTGAGGCGTGGTCCCGAGCGCGCTGTCCTCGGACACCTCGCTGCTTCCTCTGGCCGTCCCGCCCAGCCACGGCATCACCGGCTTCAGCCCCTCCCGGTCTGTCGTCATCCCGCCGTCGGGGCGGCTCCGCCCGCCGAGCCCGGCACCCGATGGCTGACCCCTCTCCTTGTCGCCACCTCCCGGCGTCCTTGGGGCTCTCTCTGCGCCGCGTCGCCCCTGGAGCTGTAAGTTGCGGGAGAGTGGGGAGGGGTAGCGGCGCGTCTGTTTGGGCCTCCCGGCTGCCTCCTGTCCCCAAGTCCCGTCCTGGGTCAGGACAGCCAGCGACGTGCCCAACATGATGATGTCACTTCTGGGTGATGTCACTGCGGCGCGTGCAAATCTCCAGGAACGGAACCGGGTGTCCCCCACTGTGCCGGGTGACTTGGCAACCCTAGTTCAACAGTAGCCAGCCCATGAAAGCTGATGTGGTATAGTGGTTAGAGTTTCAGCCAAGTTCAAGCCACCACTTTGCTGTAGCAGCTCATTGGGTGAGCCTGGGCCAGACACTCATTCTCAGCTTCAGGTACCTCACCAGGTTTTTGAGGAACATTGCCAAGAGACCTTGGGCCAGTTAAACCCTCGCTGCCTAACCAACCACGCACAGTTGGTCTGAGGATAAAATGGAGGATAAGAGGATAGTGTGGACCACATTAGGTCCCCAAAGGGGAGAAAGATGAGTTATTATAACTGAATAAATAATAAATGTAACTGAAGATGAGGGGCAGATAAAATGTAAGCTCATCAGGGAGGGGGAAGGACTGAAGGAAGTAGGAAAAGGGGAAGGTTGTGAGAATGAGGGAGAGGGGAAATATTGTGGGATGGGAGAGAAGGGGGAAAGTGAAGCATCCCCTGTGAGTCCTTGCAGGTTCCCCACTGTACAACCGGCCCCAGACCCACAGCCAGCACCATGCAGCAGAGAAAGTTTTCCTGAACTGAGACTGACAGGGGGAGGGAAGGAAGGAAAGCTGAAGACCGGGGTGGGGTGGGGGGTGGATAAAGGCAGGTTGGCTGATGGGAGGGGGAGAAGGAAGCAGGAAAAGGGGAGAGGCTATGGGGACTCCCAGGGAAGGGAAAGATGAAATAATGGAGGAAAAGGAAATGAAGAAGAAGAAGAAGAGATTGGATTTATACCCCGCCCTTCACTTGGAGTCTCAGAGCGGCTTACAAACTCCTCTCCCTTCCCCTCCCCACAACAGACACCCTGTGAGGTGGGTGGGGCTGAGAGAGCTCTTGACAGAGAACTGCTCTTTTTCAAGGACAGCTGTGCCAGAGCTTGTGACTGACCCAAGGTCACATCAGCAGGTGCAAGTGGAGGAGTGGGGAATCAAACCCGGTTCTCCCAGATTAGAGTCCGCACACTTAACCACACTACATCAAACTGGCTCTCTGAGATGTCCATCCACCACCACCACCCCCAACAAGTCCACATGAGTCTCCTACTTGTTTTGGTATGTTATATCATTATAACACTACTATTAAATTGCTGACTTAACAAAAAAGTAGAACCCTCTCCATTAGGGAGAGGAAATGGCTACAGGCAGGGAGCAGGACCAAGAAAACTGGAACTTTTCCACCCACACAGAAGCCACCCAAACCTTCCTACAGTCTTTCCCAAAACTTTGGTGCAAAGCAGGTTTGACGAAGATCAGACAGAAGCCAGGGAAACCCTGGGAGGTGCACAAATGCACCACGGTACTGTGGAGAACAGGGGGGGAGGGGACCACTTCCCAAAAGCAATGAACTCAGGGCAAATAACTCGCGTGTAAACACCCAGAGAGAGAGAGAGAGAGACAGAGAGAGAGAGATGCCCAGCAAGTTTCATGGCCAAGTGAGAATTTGAACTGAATCTTTGCCCGTGGTAAATCTCCAGGCGAAGATCTGATTCCGGCAGAGTGTTTTTGAACACAGAACTCTTCAGGTCCTGGCCTCACACTCTAACCAATATTCCACCCTCCTTTCATTCAGTCCTGGTATGTCTCCACCCTGGCTGAGCGCAGAAAGAGGGAGAAGGGCGGGGCACTTACACAGCAGCGATCTTGATGAACTTCTTGAGCAGGTGCGCTCGCTTCCCCAGCGACTCACACAGCAACACCTCCGTGGCCACCCAGTGCTGAACTTCGCTGCAACGCTGCAGCAGCAGCTCCAGATTAGCCGTCTCCCGCCGGCCACGTTCCCCGTGGAAAACGTAGTCCACAAATTCCAACTGCCAACCAGGGTGGGAGGGAGAGAGGGTCCAGGTCAAGGCTTCTGGAGTCAAGGTAAGGAACCGCACACACGCCCATCTCCCCCCCCCGCCCCCGCACACTGTCCTCTCATTGGAATGAGTTCCCTTCTCCCCTTCTTCCATATGCAAGACAGATGAAGGGAATGCATATACGAAGGGAACTTCAGCTTGGTCTACCCACACAGCAGAATGAAATGGTAGAATTGTGAGGTGTAGGGATGCCAGCCTCCAGGTGGGACCTGGGGATCCCCCAGAATTACAGCTCATCTCCAGACTACAGATGTCACCTCCCTTGGAGAAAATGGATGTTTTGGAGGCCGGACTCTATGGCATTGTACCCCACTGAGGCCCCCTGCCCTCCCCAGGCTCCATTCCCAAATCTCCAGGAGTTTCCCAACCTGGAGCTGGCAACCCTATCCCCCACCCACCCCTGCCAGTGGCCAGGGAGGACCTGGCAGCCTTAGGGTGGTAGAACAGGTTGTACCATATCAGACTGTAGGGGAGGGGAAGTCACTTTTTCCTTGTCTTTCTCATATTAAAATGCCCTGCAAATTAAAAAAAAAACTACATACAAGAGAGAGGGGCTCTTGCTTACTTGTTCATATTCTGTGCTCATTAGCCATTTACAGAGAACGGTTAAATATGAAAATTATAATCCCCCTCCTTGCAATCATGTGGCCCATTCTCCCATGGTAGCCCTCTGGCATCTTGTTAGTTACCCAAATTGGAAGGTAATTTTGTATATTCTTGATTTTTTATTTCTGTTATTATCTTGGCTTTCATTTACTGCATTAGCTTTTAAAATATATTTTATCTTGTAGATGTTCTAATTCAGCAACTGTGCATTTGGCACCTGACACATGAATTTCATCTTTTGAGGCCTCACAAACATCTTTGTCTTGTGTCTTTAGGTAATAAGTAACGTGATGGGGAGAGTATATGAGATAAGACATTTGGGAAATCCATAAACAGATCTCCCATGGTAAATATCCACCATGGGGGACAGAGAGAATTCAGACTGTGGCCACAGCATTGTTCCCTGTTTCTCCCCTTCTTCCTAAACCAGGGGTGTCAAACTCATTTGTCATGAGGGCCGGATCTGACATAAATGAGACCTTGTTGGGCCAGACCATGTGTGCCATAAAATGTAATGCCAAGTAGCGGAGATATAAGTAGCAGCAGAACTGGAAGAAGAAGCAGAACACAGCCAGTTCCACTACGGGCCTGACAGAAACCCTCCAGGGGCCTAATCCGGCCCCCGGGCCACATGTTTGACACCCCTGTAACCTAAACAGCAAGATTTTCAAATTCCCATATCTGGAAGGAGACAGACCTTGCACCCCGTTTCCTGCCAGTTACCAAGCACAGGAAGATCTCTCACCTCATGGACACAGCGGAACAATTCCCAGTGGAAGGCCGTGAGGTGATTCGCCACGTCCTCAGCTTCAACTCGGTGGATCTCCGTGTCACCCGGCGACACCTGGATTTCATCGGGGAGAGGGACCTGGGTAGAAGTCCGTGGGGTTGGGGTGGGGGAAATTCCAGCAAGTGTTAGAACCAGGAGGAAAAGAAAGGTGGGAGCAGTGTTCCCTCTAAGCTGAGTTAGTGTGAGCTAGCTCACAGTATTTTAGCCGCTGGCTCACACATTTTTGTCTTCGCTCAGGAAGGAAGGCTCCAGAGCAAACTAATTTGTACCGCAGCCAAATAGCTCACTCAGAACTTCAATGCCAGTAGCTCACAAAGTAGAATTTTTGCTCACAAGACTCCACAGCTTAGAGGGCGCATTGGGTGGGAGGTGTTTTAAAGAGATCTGAAGGAAACAGCGCCCTTTTAAGCCAACCACACCACATCAATACCAAGGGCATGGATGGCTAGATGAATGAGCACAGGAGTTTGCACCAACAACATAGAAAAAACCCACACCTGGCTGCTACAGGACTAGCTGTGACAGCAACACATGAGTGGAGTGGGGTCAGGGAGGGTTCGCTCACCACTGACGGAAAAGTATCCTTGGTGCAGGCAAAGAGATGGCTGTTGATCCCCAGGGTGGTGAAAACACACTCTTCATTCGGCTGCAGCACAGATTTCTCTAGGGATGAAGGAGAAAGTTGCCATTCAGTGAATTATTTGGAAAGGCAGGAACAGCACTTCAGGTGGCAAGGTCAAAGTTTAACCACTAAGCTAGGAGGATTTCTCCACAAGCACAAATTCACCTAGTGACACCTGCTCCTCCCTTCACTGCACTAAAGAGCTTGGCTCAATCATTTGAAACATCTGGAGCGAATGCCCCTTTCTGCTGCGCCTCTGCCCACTCCTTATGGCAGATCCCATCTGGAATTTCATAGGCCAAGCAGTAAACCGAAAAAGGATGAACAGATAGAATCTAAAACAATAAAGCATATAATTCTACAAGAATAGCTATCTTTTAATAAGCACACGAGATATAAATAAGATAGAAAACATTCAAATAAATTAGATTCTTACAGACCAAATGCATTTCAACTGAATACCCTTCATTAGGCCTTTAAAGAATTACTGGAGGGACACAGTTTTAATACTTCAATGGAATATTGACGTTGTGTTTATACTTTTGAGATTTTGGTCCTGAGAATTTTTGGCCACTGTGTGACACAGAGTGTTGGACTGGATGGGCCATTGGCCTGATCCAACATTGGCTTCTCTTATGTTCTTAGGTACTCATATTTTGTGTGTGTGTGTGTGTTTATAAAGCAGCAAAATTGTTATGTGTTAGAGACCACTGAAGAAGATTGTTCAGTTCAAATGCATTGGTCTGTAAGATTTTTTCTTCTGACTGTTTTTTTACTTATCTTGTATATTTATCAAAAGATAATTGTTCTGTTTAGATTATAAACTTTTTGTATTAGATTTTATCTTTTTCAGTATACTGTCAGGTGTGTTGATTGTAGGCTTATTTCTTCCCGTTTTTTCAGTTGTATTCTCCCATGGAATTGCATAGGAACAAATCCCAGAAGAGGAGTTCCTGTTGGCCTTTCGCAGCAAAGCATCTTCAAGTGCCTTCTGGACTTCAAAGTTTGCTTTGTTGTGAACACGGTGGGTCAATGCTGCATTAGGGTGGGGCTTCAATTCAGTGGCAGAGCACCTGCTCGGCAAGCAGAGGGGCCCGGTTCAATCCCTGACACTTCTAGTCAAAAGAAGCAGGTAATAAGTAACGTGAAAGGGCTCCACCTGAGACCCTGAAGAGCCGCTGCTGGTCAGAGTAGAGAATAATAGTCTTGAGAGATCAATAATCTGACTCCATGTAGGAGAACTCTGTGTGTTCACGTGGGCTTCAGCTTTTGGGTACTCCAAAGGACAGCTGATCTAGATACCTGACCCACCCCCTCCTACAGCCACGAGAATGGCAGCGACCTCCCCTGCCCAACAACAAAACTTAACCCAAAATGCTGTTATCAACAGCTCCCCAAATCCAGATTTCTTGGGTGTTCTACATAATCTCAGTTCAATGGTGCCTTCCCATTTCTCTTGACTGTCCAACCATCTCTGAAGGTGCCTACTTGCTAAGGAGGTGTCAACAGGAATCGGTCAGGTTGCTGCCTCTCACACAGGTCTTAGCTCCATGCGCCTTTTCTCCTGTTTCAAGCAAATAAGCCAAGCTATGTTCCCTGGTCCTGTGCCCTTAACTGCTACCACCCAACCGCACATACATTTAGCTGGTGACATCACCCCTGCCACTTGATATCCTGGAAAAGCTTCACTCACTAGGTCTTTCTGAGCCTGGGTGCTGCTAAAGACACAGGAGCAAACAGTAAGGGGAAACGTGGCAACACAAGCAATGTAATGGAGGAGGAGAGGAAACTGGAAAGATCCATGTCAGATGACAAAAGACCACAGCTGGACATCTGCCCTCTTGGTAGGTACCCTAAGCTTTTTAAGCAGAGGCTAGAAGAAGAGAAGAAGAAGAGATTGGATTTATACCCCGCCCTTCACTACCCAAAGGTGTCTCAGAGCGGCTTACAAACCCCTTTCCCTTCCTCTCCCCACAACAGACACCCTGTGAGGTAAGTGGGGCTGAGAGAGCTCTGACTGAAAACCTCCCCACAACAGGTGGGGCTTTTGAGGACTGCTCTTGAGATAACTGCTCTGAGAGAACTGTGACTGACCCAAGGTCTCCTAGCTGGCTGCATGTGGAGGCGTGGGGAATCAAACCCGGTTCTCCCAGATTAGAGTCCGTGCACTTAACCACTACACCAAACTGGCTCTCACACCAAACTGGCTAGATGGCCATCTGACAGCAATGCTGATTCTGTGAATTTAGTGATGAGCCAGTGCTCAGCTCTCGTGGCCCTTCCTTACACGCCCAGGGTAACGCTGATCACCACTTTGGGGGTCAGGAAGGAATTTTCCTCCAGGCCAGAATGGCCCAGGGATCCTGGAGGTTTTTTGCCTTCCTCTGGGCATAAAGCAGGGGTCACTGGGGGAGGGGGAGTGGTTGTGAATTTCCTGCACCGTGCAGGGGGTTGGGCTAGATGACCCTTGAGGTCCCTTCCAGCTCTATGTTTCTATGAGCCATTGGCTCTTAGCCTGTAACCTGCAGCCCCGTGTGAACCATGCCGGAAAACTCAGCGCCAGCCAGCCCTGGGTGTCCTCAGGACTCATCACCTTTTTTCAGTTTGTACCGGAGGCAGGAGGGAGACCTGCTGGGTTGTATATTTTAGTTTGAAATTCTATTGTGTTGGTTTTTTTTTTGAGAGCCTTTCGTACTTATTAGAGATAGAGCTGTAAAAGTGATACAATACTACAGCAGAATATTACAACATTATCCTTTGGTTCTCAGTTAACTGATGGTTATCAGTTTTTCACTATATAGTTAAACTGTGAACGTATGATTATTTTTTTTTGATTATGACTGACAACATACAAAAAAGTTCTGCTTGCGCTAGACAGCCTCCGCCAAGGAGCGTGCTCCCTCTTCTACCAGCTCCTCAATCAGGAGTCCTCAACGACCCCAAGCACAATTGGAAGTATTAGCAGAAAAGGAAGCATAATGCACAGTGGAGGTTTTCTAGCGTGCATGGAATTTGCTCACAGGATCCAAGCCAATGTCTTTGACACTGTACCTGTTTGGAGTCCCCAGTGTGGGCGAAAAACAGGATAAACACATTTAAACAAGCAGACTGTCATAGAAACCAATACCGACAAGCTGCTCCCTTTCTTTGTAGAAGAAGAAGGCAGTAGGTTTTTATACCCTGCTTTTCTCTACCCTAAGGAGCCTCAGAGTGGCTTACAATCGCCTTTGCCTTCCTCTCTCCATAACAGGCACTTTGTGGGGTAGGTGAGGATGAGAGAGTTCAGAGAGAAGCCCAAGGTCACCCAGCAGGCTTCAGGCGGAGGGGGGGGGACTCCAGATCAGAGTCTGCCGCTCTTAATCACTACACCACAGTTGGCTCTGTAGCACACGGTTGGAGGACTGTGGCGTTCCCTTCCCCCACCTTTCCCTTCTGTTCTTCTTGTCTGGAAAGAACGCATCTCCTTTTTCATTTTTAGGCACCAGATTCCAAACGTCTATAAATGATTTAATTCAAATTGAGCTAGAAATTCCTATGGATTTCTGATAGTACTTGTTACTCTTGCTTTCTGTACGATAATATCTACTGAACGCAATTACAGTGTGTTACTGTACAACTAACTGTTTTATCATCATTGCTCTGTTTACACTGCTGTTACATTTTATCTATTATGTATTCTCAGAACCTTTTGTCTATATGTATACGCAACCTACATTTACGTAACCTTACTTTTCAAACTTGATAAATAAAAATTACAAATTAAAAAAAAAAGACTGGAAGTTTGAGCCTCCGGGTTGCAAAGGGTGCCAAGGGGAGGAAGGGTGATGGAAGCCGGGTTGCCAACAGCTTGGGAAGAAAATCATTCCTGTCACTTTAACAGAGGCCAAATGTATGCAGACGGTCCACTGAAGCCTTTCATAGCATGAAGATAAATAACACCGCAGGGTAAACAACAGCCCATTCAGCCTCTGTTCAAGGGAGGAGACATTTCTCTCCAAGCAGTCGACAACCCTAGACAGAAGGCTATGCAGGATCACTGTTGTCTTGTTTCCAACGCACCCCCATGGAGAAAAGTACCTCCTGACGATGCCACGGCCACCAGGATGAGGGCCTCTTCCCGTGTGGGCTGCTCGTCAGAATACTGGAGCTTCTCCGTCACAGAGGCGAGGATGTCCTGCACGGAGGCAGAGAGGCGGCTGCGGATGGTGACGTAGGAGTGGTCAGGCATGTAGACGCGGCAGAAGACTACGGAGACAGAGAGAGCCCGAAGGTTGGAATCTGTGGCTATCACAAGATAGCACTGGTGGTGTTCGGTACCACTACCAGGGACTTCCGGGCTTGGGCTACAGTTGGGAAACTGACAATCCAGACCACACCGAAGTACTGCCGGTCAGCACACCTTGCAGCACGGGATAGGGTTCAATTGTGGATAGGGTTCGATCACTGATGGGGTTCAATTCATTCTGGCCAGTGAGGCTCGTAGCCCTGGCATGCTCCAAGAGTTTATCGCACAGCCTGAATACCAAACTTACACCGAGGGCCAGGAGTGCTTTTTATCAGCTCTACTTGTTGAAAAGGATGCAGCCTTTAATCACAGATGCAGAACTAGCGACCATCATGGGCGCCTAACTTTTCGAGCTGGACTACTGTAACAGATATTTTGGAGAGCTGCCCTTGATGACAGTTCGGAATCTTCAGCTGAGGCATAAGAATGCGGCAGCCAAACCTCTACGAACAGAGAATGTATGGGGCGCGTATAATGCCAGAGCTCCGATTTCAGTATTGGCTCCCTATTGACTTTTCAGGCTCACTGCTCGCTTTTCAAACCCAATTTCAGGATGCTGGCAATTACCTATAAGGCCTTAAACAGCACAAGCCTGGCATGCTTTAAAGATCGCTTCCATCCTTCTGTTCCACCATGACCTTTAAGATAAATCAGGAATGCTATCTTAAAGTATACCATCTGGGTACCACACCAAGCTCGAAAGGCCTTGCAAAGGAATGTCTAGGAGTTGCCGCTCAGCTTCATCAAAAGCTGAGCCCTGTATGTCTCCCAGAAACAGCCCAAGAAGTTTTTATCTCAGCAGGCTTTTGGTGCACAGCAGGATCAGAATGAAATTATTAACAGTAGTGTTACCTGCACCAAACCTTTCGGAGGGGATGGGCCGCAGTTTAACTGAATAAACAAACAAGCGCAAGCATTTATTTGGCGCCAAAATGATATTTACACAGCGATTCTGGCAAAAGTTTCAGAACTGCAATCAGACACGCATTTGGAAGCTGACTCCCAAAGATGCTTAAACCTTTCCAATGAATTTTAAGGCAAGTAACATTTGAGTAGCAGCTTGCCAAATTCTACAAACAAATTCTACAAACAGCCACTCTCACCCACTCTCCACCTGCAAGGCTGGAGCACAATGAGGAATTTTGACCGCCATCTGTTTAATTCTAGATTGACTAGGAATTTTATTGTTAACTTTTAATGTTTTTAACATGTATGATATGTTAGTTTTATCGTGTTGTTATACACGACCCTGAGCCCTGCCTCAGGGAATGGGCAGTATAAAAATTGAATTTAATAAATAAATAAGTTCTTTTACACTTTTAGGAGGGCAGGAGAATCAGCGAGGACATTACTCGCACAGTAATTATCTGTACCTCTATAAAGAAGCTTGACTCTAGAGATTAATTTGGAGTCTCCAAAGCCAAGCCCCAGATCTTGTTTTAAATGTATCTAAGCCCGTGCAAAGTGCCTTTTCTTCACTAAATAAACAAAGCCATGCTGGCCCGTAGCTACGGTGGGGCTATTTGGGGGCTCCGTCCCCTTTCTTAAAGGGCAGCCCCACAAGATTTCCCCCTGAAAAAACCCTTTTTTGCCTTTTAAAAACATTTTTAAGAGGCACGCTCACTGGCATGTTGCGAGAGCTCCCGCTCCCCTTCAAGAGGCCTGGGCAGGCACGTTTTGCAAACAGCAAGACTGTTTCTAAGAAGAAGAAGAAGAAGAGGAGGAAGAGATTGGATTTATACCCCGCCCTTCACTACCCAAAGTTGTCTCAGAGTGGCTTACCAACACCTTTCCCCTCCCTACAACAGACACCCTGTGAGGTAGGTGGGGCTGAGAGAGCTCTGACAGAAACTGCTCTTTTTCAAGAACAGCTGTGTCAGAACCTTTGTTTGCCCAAGGTCATCCAGCAGATGCAAGTGGAGGAGTGGGGAATCAAACCCAGTTCTCCCAGATTAGAGTCTGCACACTTAACCACCACACCAAACTGGCTCTCTAAGGCTGTCTTGTGCTTCAAATGCCTTGCAGGTGAGTAGCCGGTGAGGCTGGGAGACTTCCGAAGGGGGGGGGTCCCTCCTCCTTTCTCTCCCAGCTGGCTCACTTGGGCAGGCAATGCCTGGAGGACATTAGACCCAAGCCCCTTAAAAATTCTAAAGCCGTCCCCCCAAAATTCTAGCTACAGGCCCCCCAAATCCTAGCTATGGGCCTTATAGATCAGGGGTGTCAAACATAAGGCCCGGAGGCCAGAACTGGCCCATCCGGGGCTCTTATGAGGCCCATGAGCAACTGGTGCAAGGGAGGGAACAGAAGATTACTCGGGGAGGGGAGTGGGTGGAGCCACTCCAATTGTGTTTTCAGCATGGCGGAACAACCTTGTCTGCAGCAGCCAAGTGGCATGGGAGCATCTGCCCAGTGCTGTACCGCTGGCTATGGAGTTTGCTGTTACGGGTTTTCCTTTGCACCCCCCTCCCAGCCCCTGGGGCTTTGCAGTGAGGATACAACAACTTGGAGCTTAGCAGCTGCTGTCCTTCATACAGTTTATATCTCCGGTACCTGGCATTATGTTTTATGGCACACATGGCCTGGCCCGAAAAAGAGAGATTTATGTCAGATCTGGCCCCCGTAACAAATGAGTTTGACACCACTGCTATATAGACCCTGGACTCAGGTCAGGTGCTGTTTCCATACTTGAGCTGAGCCTTAACGTATCTCCTTTTAAGTGTTTTCATTTCACACTTCCTAACACTAGATCTCATTCCCAGCTTCTGGAGCCTTCTCTTATCTATGAAAAGAAAAGCATTCACAGATGAACATATCTGACAGAAAAAAGAAGCATTTTCCCTCTTTGGATGCTTGAAAGACAGTCTCAGTGGGAAACCCACCTACTCCACCGACCCATCACATTAATACTTACTTTCATCCGACCCGCGGAAAGCGACCCGTGTCTGAAGGCAAGAATCTATGCGACGGAAGTGCCGGAAAAGGGGTTTGACTTGTTTGCTAGGGGGTTGGCTTTCATCAGTCACCCTGAAGCCAGACGGAAAGATTTAGAAGTCAGAAGGGGGAGGGGACCCACGAAACACAGATCGTATCGTGAACCGTTTTCAGCGGGGCAAGAAGCTGATAAGGGTTCTGAGAAGTATTCAAGCTTTTCTGCAAGGAGGGAATGCAGCACAGACAGAGCAACTTGGGCACTTCTGAATGGTAAAGGTAAAGGTTTCCCTTGCTCGAAAGCCAGTCGAATCCGACTCTAGGGTTGCGGTGCTCATCTCCGTTTCAAAGCCGAAGAGCCAGCGCTGTCCGAAGACTTCTCCATGGTCACGTGGCCGGCATGACTAAGCACCAAGGCGCACGGAACACTGTTACCTTTCCACCGAAGCGGCACCTATTTATCTACTTGCAATTTCTTGCTTTCGAACTGCTAGGTTGGCAGGAGCTGGAACTAGAGACGGGAGCTCACTCCGTCATGTGGCACTCGGGTCTCGAACTGCTGAACTACCGACCTTCCAGCCTGCAGTTCAGCATCTTAACTACTTGTAATCATGCATAAAGCCCATTCTGAGCCTCACAATAACATACGTTCTTGTTTTCTCTGCTTACTTGAGCTCCACCGTCTCAACAAGTTGATGTAACTTCAGAATTTCATCTTCCAGTTTGTGGTAGAGGGAGGAGTCTTTCATGATCAGCAAGTACAGATCCTAGAAGGAAAGCGAGAGAAAAGGGGTTCAGGCAATGGGGTCCTGATGCCCGAGCAGAAGGCTACTTTCCACTCATCCCCACATGACACCACCCACCCTGGCGCAAAACATTAACTGGCCACCCCTGAGAGGTACACTGGCATTGTTTAGGGCAATGGCTGCAAATAACACCTTATATACTGGTTATATTCGTTTCTTTAAAAAACATGGAAGTTTCTAGTTCTCATGGGAATGAAGGTTAGGACAGCCATACCGTACCTTAATGACTTTGCCTGCTTTCTCCTCTTCCTGCAAGATCCCTTTGTAGGTCTCAAGGAAATGCAGCAAGATAACCAAAACGGCTCGCTTCCGATGGGTGGCCTCACCGTCCTTCCAACACGGGGGTGAAGGGATTGTTGACGCCGTCATGAAGGTGGCAACAGAAAAGTCAAGGGCAAATCATTAAATGATAAGGCTTGGGGGAGGGGGATTGGGACCTAGATGTTAGCACGACAAAGGACACCAATGAACCCGAATAATCTGCACTGGACATATTTTAGCTGTTCTTCCACCAGCTCCCCAACTGGCATTTGGAATCTCTAATGAATTCAGTCTAAGAATCTCAGTTGCCTTCGGTGGTACGGTTCAGTTGTCACACATGGTCTAGGGAGATCTAGGTTCATATCCCCTAACCAGCTATCATGCTCATAGCTGTGGGACAGCCACTCCCTCTGAGCCTACCTCACAGGATTGTTGTAAGGATAAAATTGGGGGTGAGGGAAGGACATCATCACCTGAGTTTCTCAGCAGAAGGATGGGATGAAAGAGTGAATTAAAATGACAACTACTGTCTCTACAAGGTGAGTATCTTGAGAATGCCAGTTTCATTCAATTGTGTCCACAAGCTATAATGGGGCGGGGACGTTCCCAGATTTTGCAATTGCAGGAATGACACCGCAAACTCAGGGACAGCCGAGACTGATGTTATTCTGACAGGATATCATGAGAAAACCAGCTCTGAGTAAATGCAGTAAGCCAAACTGATTATTTAAGGAACAGCAGCTGCAAGACTGAACATTACTCTTGGTGTTGAACTTGTCACTGGGAACTCATAGAACCAGAGAAGGTAGCATTCCACACACATTTCCACACCCTTGAACTTATCGATCCCATATTTTTGGGGAGGGGGCTGGAACGGGGAGGGTCATCTTAATTGCTACCTGTTGGATCAAATTAACCAGTGACATAAGCAGTGTAACCCAAAGCAGAGTTAACTCCAGTTTAAGCCCATTGACTCCAGTGGGTTTAGACTGGAGCAACTTTGTGTAGGATTGCATTGTACATTTCCCCACTAATACAGACTAGACTGTGCTTCTAGCTGTACTGTCAACTTGGCCTAAGCAAATTTCTTCATCCCCCCCCCCCCGGAAATGTCACTGTTCACATTAGGGGATATGTCTGAGTACATGCGTAACATGAGATTTGTATTTTACCCTTTCTCCAAAGAAGCTCAGACAAGGAGAATCGTAGAATTGTAGAGCTGAAAGGGAACTCCAGGGTCATCTAGTCCAACCCCCCGCACAATGCTGGAAATTCACAAATACCTCCCCCTCCACACCCACAGTGACCCCTGTTCCACGCCCAGAAGATGACGAAAAAACCTCCAGGATCCCTGGCCAAACTGGTCTGGAGAAAAAATTGCTTCCTGACCCCAAAGTGGCAATCGGCATTTCCCTGGGCGTGTAAGAAAGGGCCACAAGAACTAAGCACTGAGGCAACCCTTCCTGCCTTCCCTCTCATGATCTGCCTGAGTGCCTGAGTTCACACAATCAGGAGTGAAAAATCTGTGATCCCGTTCCATCCTCATAGCAGCCCTGCAAAGAAGATTAGAGCCCAAACTACATGCTGCTGGGGAGAAGCTGGGGGTGGGATGTCCCTGACTTACATCCCCATCACTAAAACACAATGGGGGGAAACACAATGGGGGGATATAATCTATATATCTAATAGCCAAGTCACCCCCTGGTGTGCGGATACTTATTTCCGCACATCGGGTGCACCTGGGGGGGAGGGAGAGTTTTGTGCACACTTGGGACGGTTCCCAGGTGTGCATAAAAATCTGAAACCCTGTAAAAAATATCGGGAGGATGTTTAAATCCCCCCAAAACTGACAGAGCATCCCCTGCGCATGCGCAGGGAACGCTCTGCAGCTGGCCTCCCGCCGCCGCTGCGGAGGGGGGGGAGAGAGCAGTGAGGGCCACTCGGCAAGCTGCTCGGCCCTCGCTTTGGAGCCGGGGGGTGGGGGTGGGGAGAGCAGCGAGGGGCGAGCGGCGAGCCGCTCAGCCCTCGTTTCGGTGCCGGGATGGGGGGGGGGGGGAGAAAGGCAATGGGGGGGAGATCAAGGGGGGGTGGAGGAGATGGGGGGAACCGGCGGGATGGGGGGGGTACCTACCTACCTCCTCCTGCTGCTTCCTCCTCTGCCTCCCCCCCCGCGAGTATTGCGGGTCCGCCCCTTGTATCACTATATTTAGCTCTTCTCACCCTCTCGACCATCCACCAATGCAGCAGAGTTGGAGGTGGGCAAACACTGATGCCTTGACGATACTTCTGAATATTTTTCCCCCAACTACATAGATTCAGGTGGGTTAGCTGTGTTGGTCTGAAGCAAAAGAACAAAGTTTGAGTCCCCTGGGCACCTTTAAGACCGACAAAGTTGATTTCTGGGTATCATCACATCTGAAGAAGTGGGCGTGCCCACGGAAGCCTATACCCAGAATTTAACTTTGTTGGTCTTAAAGGTGCCCCTGGACTCAAACCTTGTTCTTTTTCAACTACGTGTTTCTGATAGTGAGTGACTTGGCCCAATGCCGCCTAGCGAGGTTCCTTGCTGGGAGCTGACCCACATTATGCAGCAAATGGAATTATTCCGTATATAAGACAATAGGCTTAGAAAGGTTTAACACGACTTAGAACTCCACGGGAAGCGGCGCGAAGGGACTGTTCCATTAAACCAGCTGAGGAGGAGGAGTCTGTGTGTCACGTGGCATTCTGCAGTGGGCAAAATTCCCATTGGAGAACAATCACCCTGGACAGTTTCACTCCCGGGTAACAGCGGGGAGGCTGAAGTTCGCTCTGCACACACACTACAGTCCTGACCCAGACCAGGAACCACACTGAAGACAGTGTACAAATCATGCGTGCCTTTGGGACTGTTCATAGCCTGGGGCACACGAGCCCCACCCTGCAAGCTCCGTCTTGCGGAATAGTTAGACAATGATTCGAATCCAGTGCTACTGGACTCAAAACAAACTGTTCTGCTGCAGACCAAGACAGCTGCCCCCTGAAACCTACCCTGTGGAAACGGACTCTGAGCTGGACACGGCTGTCTAGCAACTATATCATGTTTATCGAGAGTGCCCCGAGGCACATTAAAAACCCACAAAAGCTGATATTACAATAAATCTGTGAGTCTTTAAGGCACTAGAGACCTTTCTTACATTTCAGCTGCTGCAGATTTACAGAGTTACCCTGCTGTATCACGTAAAGAAAGCGGGACTGAATCAGGGAGGGTAATCAGTATGTCAAGTATAAAAAGGCAAAGGTAAAAGTTTCCCTTGCTCGAAAGCCAGTCGAATCCGACTCTAGGGTTGCGGTGCTCATCTCCGTTTCCAAGCCGAAGAGCCAGCGCTGTCCGAAGACGTTTCCATGGTCATGTGGCCGGCATGACTAAACACCAAGGCGCACGGAACCCTGTTACCTTCCCACTGAAGCGGTACCTATTTAAAAAAGGCAAAGGTTCCCTTGCTCGAAAGCCAGTCGAATCCGACTCTAGGGTTGCGGTGCTCATCTCCGTTTCCAAGCCGAAGAGCCAGCGCTGTCCGAAGACGTTTCCATGGTCATGTGGCCGGCATGACTAAACACCAAGGCGGACGGAATGCTGTTACCTTCCCACCGAAGCGGTACCTATTTATCTACTTGCAATTTCTTGCTTTTGAACTGCTAGGCTGGCAGGAGCTGTGGCACTAGGGACTCGAACTGCCAAACTACAGACCTTCCAGTCTGCAGCTCAACCTCACTAAGTTGAAATGTAGAAAATCGGTAGATAAACAGCTCAAGAGACTTACTGGTCAAAACTGTCTATTATTTATCTCATTTATCCTTCTGACTTTCTCCCCAGTGAGAACCCAAAGCGGTTTACATCATTTTCCTCACCTCCATTTTATCCTCACAACAGTCATGTGAGGTGGGTCAGGCTGAGAGTGTGTGACCAGCCCAAGGTCAGCCAGCGAGTGTACATGACAGAATGGGCATTCGAACCTGAGTCTCTTAGATCCTAGTCCTACACCCTAACTATTACACTACACTGGCTCCTCACATGCATTAGCCTCTGGAGATTCTCAGCCTCAATTCTTCTTTCTCGGAGACTGGGATTTCCCCTTTTGGGATTTGAGGATTCTGGCTATTCCTTTACCCCTGTAGTCACTTGGACCCACTTTAGCAGAGGATCAGATATGTGGAGCCAGTCAAGAACGTAACTCTAAAACTGGGCCAAGGTGCGAGTTGAAGTGGTAATAGTCAGGCACATATCCGTAGTAGTCAGGAATGTATCTACTGCAAAACTTTAGCTGGATTTACCTGCCAGCAATAAGAGCCTTATACTGCCAGACTATTGCTTCACCTAGCCAGTAACATTTGATCTGGCTGGCAGCAGCTCTTCAGAGCCTCTGTTTCTCTCAGCTGGAAGTACCAGGGACCACAAAAGTACAAAGCACACGTTTTGCTGCTGGGTTTTGCTGCCTCCCATCAAGGGCTCACCTGTCCTGAACGAGGTTAGTGGCTGTCCTTCCATATGCCACATCGTCCTTCTACAAGATGACCTCCAAATACTGGATTATGTAGACTGGTAACAAGGGGGGGAAATTATTACGAAAAAGGAAGACTGGATTAGAATTTGCCTAGATTCATAGGGCCGGAGGGGGCCAGTACGAAATCAAACTTGCAAGGCGGAATTAGTCCCATATCAGCCACAAAGATGACAATCCTAGTTTTCGACATCTTTGCTCAGTTTGAATAATTTATTCAGTTTCTTCTAGCCCCGGGGAAGGGCAAGGAGCAAAGCGGAGCAATGAAACCATCCCAGCTGGAGCCCCTTTCTGGCTTTCCAGATTTCACCAAGCATTGCTCACCTAATTTTCACATCCACCTTCACAACCTTCTGGCTTTACAGAGAAGAACCGAAGCCGAGAGATTCCCCAGATGTTAAATACGCTCTCCATTCTGCTCTTTCAGCAGACCAGATGTGGAACCACACGATCCAGAGAGTCCTATGCCACAAGAGTGCGAACAGCGCTTCCCCTACAATTAGATGTGGCAGAAATAACATGCTGCCTCCCACCCCCCTTCCACCACTCTTAAGGCAGCTTTTCCAACCCCACATGGAAAGGATATTGCTGATGTAGTTGGTGCAGGAACTGCTCGGTGGGCAGGAACAACGAGTGGGTGAGGACGATGTCATCTAGAAGCAAGTCTAAGGGAAGAAAATAAGGGAGAGAGATTATAAGGCTGTCCCACCCTGAAAAGCAATAAGGACAAGAAACCAGCAACTTGCCTTGAGTGCTGTAAAGGGCTGGGGCCACACAGTCAAACCACGTGAACATTCACATCACACATGGCTGAAACAAACCCGTAGCAACCAGTGTTCCCTCTAAGCTGAGTTAGTGTGAGCGGGCTCACAGTTTTTTAGCCTCCGGCTCACACATTTTTTCCTTAGCTCAGGAAGGATGGCTCCAGAGCAAACTAATTTATGCAGCAGCCAAATCGCTTGCTCACCACTTTAATGCCAGTAGCTCACAAAGTAGAATTTTTGCTCACAAGACTCCACAGCTTAGCGGGAGCATTGGAAGCAACTAAGTGTCGAAGGCCACCACCTCCTGCATGCTTGCACTGACGGCAGAAAACAGGAGCAGAGCACTAAACCTTGCCTCAAACAACAGGGCAGTGAACATGAAGACCCTCTACCAGACCTGTTACCCTGCACCATCAAAGCCAGGACCAGATCTGAGCCAAGGTGCCCCGGAACCCAGACCTATTTCCAGTGCTTTTCCCCCCCAGATGTGGAACATGAGGAGGGTAAAAAGACACCAAACATCTCCAAACGGGCACAGAGATTGTCTTTGTGACACCAAAGGGTCTGCCATCACCAGCTGCAGCCTGCAACGTATTTCTCATGAGAAACAATAGCGGACAGGCAGGCTGGAATAAAAGTTGCTTGCCTTTCAAATGCTATTGGACTTTTCTTTTGTTTGGCTACAACAGACTGACATGGCTATCCCTCTGGAATGAGACCCCACCCCCCATGCCTCCGATGCATTAGGCACAACCCGAATTATCCCGACTTTTCTTCTCCTCCTAGATCACATCTCTTGCTGTTTTACTCTATTGTCTTCTAAAGTATTAACAGTCACTTTATAGCTACTGCAGCAAGTCACCAATCAAAGCCACAGGGTCACCTGTTACTGCCATGTGCCCCTGGGCTTGGCTCTACACAGATTTCGTTATTCGTGTCTCTTGGCCTGAAAACCATTCCTAGCAGTGCAAGGAGCCAACTCTCCCTGTTCTTTGATTGCCAGCCTCCAGGTGGGAACTGGGAATCCCTTGGAACGACAGTTCATCTCCAGAGTACAGAGATCAGTTCCCCTGGAGAAAATGGATGCTTTGGAGGGTGAACTCTATGGCATTGGATCCTACTGAGGTCAAGTGTTCCCTCTAAGCTGAGTTAGTGTGAGCTAGCGCACAGTTTTTTAGCCTCCAGCTCACACATTTTTGTCTTAGCTCAGGAAGGATGGCTCCAGATCACACTAATGTATGCAGTAGCCAAACCGCTCACTCAGAACTTTAATGCCAGCAGCTCACAAAGTAGAATTTTTGCTCACAAGACTCCACAGCTTAGGTCCCTGATATCCCCAGGCTCTATCCCCAAACCACTAGGAGTCTCCCAACCTGGATCTGGCAACCCCACCCACCACTCCGCACTGCTGGTGGTGGTGGGACCTGGCAATTCTATCCTAAGACCAAAGAGCAGATCCTGTCCCTAATGGCAGCCATCTTGTCGCTGGCCCCGCCCCTGGGGCAGCCATATTGAGACTGGCCCCTACTCCTCTTTCTCAAAATTCCAAAATTGCCCGAAGGCTCAATAAAGTCAGGGATCTGCTCTGAAGTTCAGGAAGAGTGTGACGCCGGAAAATCCAGCACCAACATTCCTCCAGCAGACTCTCAGAACGACAACATTGACAGTAAATGGGCCAGCCCTGCAGTACAGTTTGTGAGTGCTGTTGTGCAAGAGGGAACAACACAACCATCTTGACAATGAGCCTGTGGACTCTGGAGCTCACGCAGATTACACACACACCATGTGACAAAGCCCAAAGGGCTCTTTTTGCAGAGCACAAGGGAGAGGTTGATTTGCATCAAAGAAGTAAGACGGAAGGAAGTAATTCACCCTTCCCCTATCGGTCGCTTTTGCTCTCAAACTGCTTTTATCACGACCGTGTTTATGAGGGCATCTAGGGTAACCAGGCCTCCTATTACAGGGGGATGCCTCCCAGTTGATGCCTTCCAGTGCCTCAGGCACAGGTGGGAGTACTTGGGAGGAGAGGAAAAGCCTAGTATTCCAGCAATGCACCTGAGTACCTGTGTTCCTTCCAGGTTGAGCCAGAAGTGACTCAGGACGCGCTAGCATTCCACAAAGACTCTATGGTAAAACCACAGAGTTTTTGCAGAATTCTACAGCAACACGCTGACATAACTTCCAGGCACGTGGGGAGTGATGTCACTGTGTTGTCCACAAAGGCCCCACCTAGTAAGTCTCCCTCCATTTGCCTGGCAACCCAATGTACTATAAAATTTGCCCTCTGAAGCTGCCATTTTCTCCAGGGGAGCTCATTTCTATAGTCTAGAGATCAGTTGTAATTCCGAGAAAATACCATCACCTGGAGGTTGGTAACCAGGTGGCCATTAGTTAGGCTTGCCAGGTTCTTCCAAGCAGCCAGTGGAGGATGAGGGGGGCACTTACTGGCAGTAGGAAGGTATGCCCGGCATTTCAGCAACATGCTTACGTGACTTGGAAGTGATACAGGCATGTTGGGGTGGGGGACACTCCGGTTTTTGGCCAAAACTCTACGGTAGAATTAACTTCTACCATAGAGATTTTGCCCCAAAACTAGAGAGTCGCTACTGATGAGCCTATGTCACTTCCGGGTCACTGAAATGCTGGGCATTCCTCCCCTTTTTTTGGGGGGGGGGAGAATTCCCCCTACTGGTCAGCTGGCCACCTGTGGAGAGGTGAGGTCTGGCATCCTTACCATTAGTATTACCACATCTCATGGCAGTGAATTCTGTGACACAGTTGTGGGAAGAGGGGTGTCCTTTCATCTGGCCTTAATCCACTCCCAAACAATTTTGCTGGGGAGCGACTGAATTCTAGTATGCTGAGACACAGAAAAAAGTTATCTTTCTACCCATTCTCTGTATGAAAGTAATAATTCTGCAATCCACTCTCAAGTCAGTGGGGTCTGAACTGGTGGAGACTGACCAAGAGAGAGATTTTGGAGTCGTAGCAATAACTCAATGAAAATATCAATTACTACAATTTAAATAGGCCAACGCTATGCTCAGGATTATTAGGAAGGGAACTGAAAACAAATCAGCCAATATCATAATGCCCCTGTATAAATCAATGGTGTGACCTCATTTGGAGTACTGTGTACAGTTCTGGTCACCACACCTCAAGAAGGATATTATAGCATTGGAAAAAGTGCAGAAAAGGGCAACTAGAATGATAAAAGGGTTGGAACACTTTCCCTATGAAGACAGGTTAAAACGCTTGGGGATCTTTACCTTGGAGAAACGAGGGCTGAGGGGTGACATGATCGAGGTTTATAAGATTATGCATGGGATAGAGCAGGTCAAGAAAGAAGTACTTTTCTCCCTTTCTCACAATACAAGAACTCCTGGGCACTCAATGAAATTGCTGAGCAGTCGGGTTAGAACAGATAAAAGGAAGTACTTCTTCACCCAAAGAGTGATTAACACATGGAATTCACTGCCACAGGAGGTGGTGGAGGCTACAAGCATGGACAGCTTCAAGAGGGAACTGGATAAGCACATGGAGCAGAAATCCATCAGTGGCTATTAGCCACAAGGTATAGATAGGAACTCTCAGTCTGGGGCAAGTAATGCTCTGCATTCTTGGTGCCGGGGGGTGGGGGCAACAGTGGGAGGGCTCCTAGTGTCCTGGCCCCACTGCTGGACCTCCTGATATCACCAGGTATTTTTGGCCACTGTGGGACAGAGTGTTGGTCTGGACGGGCCCATTGGCCTGGTCCAACATTGGCTTCTCTTATGTTCTCATGTTCTTATGTCCCACCTTCGGGTCCACCTAAACAACACACTGCTTACACTTCTGCCCAGCCTATGATTGCCAGGTCTGGGCTGAGAAATACCCAGAAATTTAGCGGATGCCGCCTGAGGAGGGTGGTGTTTAGGAAGGGGAGGGACTTCAGTGGGGTATAATGTCACAGAGTCCACCTTCCAAAGCAGTCACTTTCTCCAGGTGAAAATCTGTCGCCTGGAAATCGGTTGTACTCGGAGGAGATCTCCAGGCACCGCCTGAAGGCTGGCAACCTTAGTCCCAGTTGTGCTTTAGGAGTTCCATGCTGAAACGGAATACCCAAGTGCATGGGGTGTGATCTGGATCAAGGCCATAGTGCATGGGAAGGGGCTGTTCTGTTGGGAAAATGTACATGTATTGATGGACTGCACATACATTTTCCCAAGAGAGCAAAAAGTGGCTTTAGGAGCCATTTCAAGCCAGGAAAACGATGCCCCGTGTGTGTGTGTGTGGGGGGGAATTTGCACACTGTGGTCCTGAATTGGGGGTGCCCTCCCCCATATACATAAATCTACACCCCTAGCACAGAACTCCCAGCATATGTCTGGTCTACAGGACATGAGACCAATGTTCCCTCTAAGCTGAGTTAGTGTGAGCTAGTTCACAGTTTTTTAGCCTCCAGCTCACAAATTTTTGTCTTAGCTCAGGAAGGATGGCTCCAGGACAAACTAATTTATGCAGTAGCCAAATTGCTTGCTCACAACTTTAATGCCAGTAGCTCACAAAGTAGAATTTTTCTCACAAGACTCCACAGTTTAGAGGGAGCATTGCATGGGACAGCCCCATAAACAACATTATGCTGCAAGTCAGCCATCTTTCTAAACCCACAGGTGACTTTCCTCAAGTTACACAGATGGGTGACCATACATGGCAGCTCCCTCTCTAGACAAATGTAGAAAAACGTTGCCTCAGAAGCAGGGTTAAAAGGGTGAGTATGAATTTAAATCTGTTCTTCCTCGGTCAGGGTTTCTCATTCTGTTCCCTCAGGGAATGCCACATATTTTCCATATATATCCACGCCACACGTAACACTTCGTCACGACACCACATCCACCTGGTTCAGCCAAAACATACCAAAGTGCCACAATGAGATAATAGACAACTATTTTTAAAGGATGAGGAACATGGTCAGATCCGTCCTTAAGGCTTCTGCCAAGGAGTGAGGGAAGAGGCACCCCACCCGGGAGGCACCCAGAATCATGTGTCTCAGACTTTGGGATTTGTGGTTTACAACTCTCCTTCCCAGGAAGGCAGCCCTGCTTTTTTTTACTGATCTGTATAATTTAAAAATACATCTTGAAATGCCAAACCCGGAGAACACGCTGCCAAAGTGCACGTGTACAGACATGAGTTTGCAACATAAAGGACCAAACTAAATGTGACGCGGGAGACATGAGGAACATCTCCTGACAAGTCTGGGTGCGTTTGTTTTTTGGTTTTGCTTCTTTACTTTAAATGCAGCCACAGAGGAGTTTCCAATTTGATCAAAACAGTGGGGGAAAGGTCTTTCACCCTTGCCTCCAGTGCCATTTTCTTGATCACACACATACACACACACACACACCGTGAGGAGAAAAGCAGCTGAGGGGAAATTTTGATCCAGACAACTAGGGATGCCAGCCTCCAGGTGGGGCCTGGGGATCCCCTGGAATTAGAGTTCATGTCAAGACTACAGAGATCAGTTCCTCAGGAGAAAGTGGATGCTTTGGAGGGTGGGATCTGTGGCACATTGTACCCCACTGAGGTCCCTGTCCTCCCCAGGCTCCATCCCCAAATCCCCAGGAGTTTCCCAACCTGGATCTGGCAACCCTACCCCCCCCACCCCCCACTGGTGGTCAGGGGGAACCTGGCAACCACACAGCCCACAGGGAAAGGGTTGTGTGCCCCCCTCCTCCTGCCACTTCCCTGTGGGGGGAGAAATATCAACTGTGGGTGCATTAAAGTAACAACCGAAACCACGAGGAGACACTCCCTGCAGGGAACACTCCCCATGTCAAATTTGGCCCTAAATCAAACAATGAATGTGTCAGCTACACACACACACACACAATCACAATCCATCCACAAACATTTCATAATATCCCCCCAAGCATCCATTCCCGTTAATACGAAGCCTTTGTACCACTCCCTCAAGATCACAGAATCAAAGCTCCATTTACGTTTCACACCTCCCACCCCCTTCAGCACCGTGCTGATCTACAAAAGACAGAAATCGTTTGGTTCTTAATTCGAAAGGGGAACCCTGCCTATAATCAAGTTATTTCTGTTGTGAGACGTGAATAATAGGTTTTAACTGCTTGTTCCCTAAAGTGGCTCAGGGGAAAGAGCGGATAATAATTGAACAGGAAATTTTATGTTATTTTTTGGTCAGCTTCTCCCCAGAATGCTGGTTCTTTTATGTCTTTAACACCATTGTCATACAAATAGGCTATTATAACAGATGGACATTATCAGAAACAGAGTTAATGGTTTGGATCCTGTGGTAAATCTCTACTGAGGGACAGGGTTATCATCAGCGGATCAGGACTTTCTCCTTCCCACTAAATGCACTCAATTCCT